>NW_027192160.1:372892-381019 GCF_041956525.1 Rhizomucor pusillus | reverse complement strand
TGGTTCCTGGATATATCGTTGGCTTTACCTTGTTATTGCTCGACGTGAACTGAACGGCGCTAATATATTAGAAAGAAAGGATAGAAATGAATCGTGTAAATAAAGCGGTTTTCGCAAGTCAAAATCTTTCCATCTGCGACGAAATTCGAAATGTCTTTAATTGCCGCTCGAACAAACGCCAGCAAATGCAAAGTGATGCACCGGTGCAGAGAGGCAGAGAGAAAATCCATGTGAGAAACCCTGCTTCGTATCTCGATCTTTGCATTAATAATGTCGTTGGTTACGATAGCGAGGGCGATTTACTGGTCAGATCAGGAGGCGAAACGTTAGTGTTGAGCCAAGACCTGTTGATGTTTCGTAAGATTGATCTTTCAAAACAGCTTGCAATGGGGAAGGAGGGACGGCTCCTATTGTGGACAAGGCATACGACCTTGGGAGTCGTTTGTGCCCTTTTTTTAACAACAGGAACATAAAACACACAACAAGGATGATAAATAAACACAAAACCCTTTTATCCTTTCGGAATGCATGTCTCCCTAAAAGGCAACGGAAGGATGATGGTAGGCAGGTGAAACAATGCTCGTCCTGCGCATTGCTTGTCATATTGGGTAGTCGATAAATGAATTGCCGAGCGAGAGAGAGAAAGTACAGTTCCTAGTTTTTATTCCCCCCTGCACCTGATGATCGTTTCTCCTTGTTTCTGTTTATGTATGTACCTGCTCTCTCTCTTCTTTTTTTTTCTTCTTCCTCTTCTCCTCTTTCTCCCGCACGCAATTCTTTTTCTTCTCTCATATTTCTATTCACAGCCCTGTAACTTTTTCTTACATTCTATTTGCTCTTAAAACAAAATAACCTTTGCCTGATAAATGGCCAAGGCGGATATTTACTGGTCATGCAAATCAGTGTATGCAGCTCTGCACAACTTTGCGACTGCCGGCAGCGGCGGTGGGTCTGAGGGGACAACAACAACAGCACCTGAATTCATTGCCCGGCTTTGGCAGATCTATCGCCAAGGAACGGCTCTCTGCCACTTATTCAACCTTCTGAGACCTGAAACGCCCATCGATGTCAATAATGATAACAAGAAAGTGCTCGTATACAAATTTCTTTTAGCCTGCCGGCAGCATTTGCACATGCGAGACGAGGAGCTGTTTACGGTTTCGGAGTTGTACCAGGATAATGCAAACGGGCTTGCCAAGGTGATGACGACTATGCATAAAACAAGTATGAGTCGGTGCTAACCGCGACGACCAGGCTACATACACAGCCAACAAAATCCTCTGCCGTTTAAGGGACGAGGGTACGGTCGATTCATACGTCGAGTTACGTCCACCTCCTCCAACCGATTTATCGGTCGGAGACAAGGTGGTGCGCGAGCTGCTTGAAACCGAGCGCAAATACGTGCAAGATCTTGAAACGCTGCAGGTAGAAAGAAAAAAGAGCTTAACAAATTTATTACTTTATAATTAAACATCCAAGTTGTATATATAGGAATACGCTCGGGAGTTGCAAACGTGCCTATCTCTAGATACCTTGCACATCATCTTTGGCAACCTCCACGCGCTCATTGATTTCCAGCTACGGTTCCTGCTGCACCTGGAATACTACGCCGACGAGAAGAAAGATATCGATAGCCTGGGCAAGTTATTTGTTGATCTCGAGGACGCCTTTTCCGTCTACGAGCCGTACTGTGCACATTTACCGGATGCGCTTGAAGCTGTACTTCGCTGGACACCGCAGCTGCAAGCAGTATCGAGCACCATCGAGCCGACGTACGAACTCCAGTCGTTTCTGATCAAACCTGTTCAACGTGTATGCAAATACCCTCTTTTAGTTCAACAGCTCGTTAAAAATACATCATCGTCAGCTCCGGCAGTGACCGGTCTCGCCGATGGACTGGCAGCTATCCAGCGCGTAGCAAGCAAAGTCAACGAAACTCGGCGGTTGCAAGAGAACCAGCAAATTGTTCAAGAGCTTAGAGAGCGCGTAGTCGACTGGAGAGGTATCGTCAACGTTGACAAGCAATGCGGCGCACTGATGCTTCACGACCGAGTCATGGTCCGTCACAAGTCAGACACGCCAAGGCAGGTCCAGGTGTACCTGTTCGAAAAGATGCTTCTGGTGTGCAAAGATGTACCAAAGAAGGCAAAGAAAAAATCACTGCAAGCCATCTTGCTCGCTGGACTTATCAATATATCAAATATTGCTCAAGTGGATGTGGAAGGCGATGGTACATAGGACATATTCTACGGGCAATCTGTATTTCGATTGATGGCTAATTACTATCATTATTATTATATTTTTAGAGGATACACCAAGCAGCACGCCCTGTCTGCGGATATTCTTTACATCGTCAAGCAAGCTAGGTTTCGATCTGGATTCATTCACGCTAGAATTTCTGAACTGTGAGCAGTTACGGCAGTGGGACTCGACAGTGTCAAAATTAATCCATCAGCAGAAATCCAACAAGAAGCAGCAGCAGCAGCCATTGACACCGCTTATCATCGAACCACATCATCAAACAAACGATCAAGAAGAACCATTATCTCCCACTTTCTTGTCATACGTCTCGATGAACAAACTGAATCTCAGTACTACAAGCAGCAACAGCAGTACAACATCGTCGTCATCGTACTACTCTTACCCGTATACACCCAGCTCGCCTTGTTGTTCCTTTGAGACTCCCCTGCCAACAACACCGACCTCCCTATCGACCACATGTAGCACGCCAACGACAACGTCCTCGGTGGGAAGGAGAAGTCGGTCGCAGAGCAGCCCCAACATAGCACTCGCACACGAGGCATCTGCAAAGTACTATGCAAGTCGACGCGTGGTGGAAAGCGATCCGCTGCTATCCACCGTCAAGGTCAAGTTGCACTGCAACGACGGCATCTATGTGTTCTTTGTGCCTCGCAACATTTACTACGATGATCTCAGAGCACTCATTGAACGAAAATTGAGGCTGAAACGGTTCGGATACATCAAATATCGCGATGAAGATGGCGATCTCATCACGATGCATTGCGACGAGGACGTATCACTTGCATTTGATCTAAAGGAGACAAGGGTGCTGCATCTTTACATTACAGACTTGTAAATATATGGGTATTATGTACACAAACCGAAAAGGGCATGTCAATAAACAAAACATGGAATGCATGGAGGAGGAAGAAGGGAGTGGGAGGAAAGGAACAAAGTCTATATGAGTTTCCAGTTTTCTATGGCCTGTCGAAGCTCTCCGTATTCAGGACCTTGGATGTCAGTTGAGCAGTGTGCTTTGCCGGATAATCCGTATGTCTTAACGAGATACTCCCACAAATGAGGCGTGACGATGCTGAATCCCCCTGAAAAGGCACCGCGTGGACGGGCATCAGGATTGAGCCGGCCCTGATCATCCTCTAGGCCCTTGTTGGTCACGGGTCCAACAGCAATTTTACCGTCGCACAATCTCAGGAACCAAGAACACAGCCAGGTCCTGTCAACCAAGTAATAGCAGGGCTTTGAGAGCAAAACTGAAGCGCGATCGGCTTCCTCTTGATACAGCTGGCGTTCAATCATACACTGTCGTTTCTTCTCCAGTGATTCTCGTCCGACGTCGCTGTCGTGAGTCAATGCATTCAGCAAAAGATCGACGTAGTAAGCTTCGCTGGGATCGCCCCGGGATTCGCCTAGCTATCAACACGAATGGTCAGATCCCAGCATAAACATTGCATTGACGTCGATGTAATTTACCAATCTCGAGCAGCAGAAGCAGTACATTTGCAAAACCGGGATACGAAGCAAGATACCGTGACGGTTGGGTGCCATGGTATGGAACCTGTAAGCACAATCTCTGCATCCTAGAATTGTCGTAAGTAGTTAGCAGTTTGTTGATAAAACATCTTAGAGACGCTCCTCTCTACAAGACTTACTTATACGCGTGTTTCCTTTGTAGATATAGAGACACAAACCAGCTTCGTACTGGTTTTGTCCGCAGGTCACGCAATTGTGGCGAGCAGGGTCTCTTTTCATGACGTTGTTGTAAGGTTCTTTGTAAGGTTCGAGTGTTTTACCGGTGACCCATCCAATGTGCGGACAAATCCGGTTGTCCTTTGGATCCTCGTACTTGCGCTCGTACTGTTGTCTCCAGGTCTCGTTGGGAAGCTTGTACGTAACTCCATAGTGATTCCGGAGCATCTCCTTCCAGACTGCATCGTGGTGGGCGAGCGCATAGAAACGTCGGCAGACTGTTGCAAACACTCGCAGATCGTCGATCGTCAAGTGTCCGGCAATCGCCGTTAGTTCCTCGTTGCTAAAATCAAGGATGGATCCAGGCATAGTCGTCTAGCAACAGAAGACGTCAAAAAAGTTTCGAGCACCTCAAAAATTCGCATCATTCGTCCGTCGGCCTTGCCCTTGAAATTTGCGTGCCGTTTTCCAATCAGATTGTGCCTTTCTGCATACACCACATACATCCACACTTAACACTATGGCAAGTGATCACAGAAAGGTGGATTAGATTAGGATAATCTCTAAAGACTGTTGCAGAGCACAGGCACGGACAAGGCCGTTGGCGCGGTCGCATTCTTTTCGGCGCTGACTATATTCATTTACTACACATTATGGTCACTCGTCATGGTAATATGGAGGTTATATACTACAATAACGATTGGAAAATCTAACGCGTACCTTAAGCCCTTTGTCGATGAGGACCACCCGTTGCAAAACTACTTTCCAGCGTGGGAATATGCAATCCGCGTACCTCTCATCATTCTCATAGTCGGACTGACGATCATATTCACGTTCCTCGGCTTCACGATGGCAAAAAGCAAAAACGCGCAGACGAAGAAATCAAAATAAACAATAATAATTATTATTATTTGGATACTTTCAATCCTAGATTCTCTACGGCTTGTTCTACCGGATTAGGCGTTCTGGGAGGCGTAAGCTCGCGACGTTTGATGTATGCCAGCAGTGGCCGCTCAACTGCAAAGATCAGGAGCCAACCGAGCGCCAGCAACCAGTAGTGGATGTAATACACGCTGCTCCATACTTTTTGGATGCGGGAGATGCGCAAAAGATCAAATGGACAAATGAGGATATTCACGATACCCATTGTGAGGAGCCACCCAGCAGAGTCGTACGCGAGTTTCAGGAATGGGCGCGTCAGAGTCAGGGGTCGTACGCATTTGCGGAAACGTCTACCTAGAATCTGATAGAATGACACCGAGCAAAAAAATACTTGCAAAGATTTGAGTCGAACGAGTGCGGATATCAACGGATTGAAGAATAGGACTTACGGTAGTAACCGGGATGGAAACCATGCCAGAACGCAGATGTCGTGTAGGTGATAACAGCCGCGGCGGATGTTGGTTTGGTCCCAGGCGGTGTCACTCTGAGATAGACATAGTGTCGAAGCCAATTGTTAGCACCAAGGTTCCATGCACGCGAAAGTTCATTGTATGACTGCGACGTTTCGCAAACGACCACGTCAATGTTGCGAAGTCTATCCCAGCGAGGCTGGCCGCCCTCTTTGTAGCCATTAAACCCAAAGCCAGATAGAATGCAAGTACCTTCAGAGAGCAACCAGATGCAGTAGTACTTGCAGCGTGTCATAAACCCGGAGATCTGGAGGTACCATATGCGCGAGAGGAAGGGGAGGCGTGCAAACTCGGGGGTGAGAAGGTTGAAAAAGTTAAATGTTGGGGCAAATAGGATAACCCAGGCAGCGAACGCGAGGCTTATCAAGAGGACCTTGGCTGTTGGCCCATATGGAGACAGTTTGCTCTCCTTTGATAAAAAGAAGAAATTGGTGTATCGAAAGTAGTCCATGTACTCGCACGTCGGACCGGCCAGGAAGCCGCCAAAGAAGCATACCCATCCTAAGTATTCTAGCAGAGACGGATAGGTTTCGATTTTCATGCGCTTGTTGTACTCTGTTGCTGCAGCATCCCTGCGTCGCCCATCCAATACATTAAACCCAAACGAACTAGTCTTGATAGTAAGGATCATCAGGGACCCGGAGTAGTCTAGTGTGCTGTCACCCTCGTAGCCCTTGAACTGTCGATCCAGGTGGCTACAGGTAGGAGTCGGATCCCTTAGAACAACGCTGCTGCTGAGAGAAAGAAAGAAGACGACTTACCAGATCGACATGCTCAACATGGAGATTGCAAAGTTGATCCACGGACCGTTGCTGCCATGGAAATATTTCATGAAATAGTATGTAAACAATGCAGTGAGTCCAATATGCATGAATCCAACGTAGGAATGTAACACTGCGAGCATAGTAAACAGGACATAAATGATGGAGAACAGATGTTTCAGGGCAGGCTTGTCTGCTGGGAGTCGTCGATACAGTATTGCGCCTGGATATGTTGCAATGACACATGCCATTAATTTCAAGTGGTCTCTGGGGATGTTGCCACCAAGGAGCATGGATAACTTTTCAAAGAAAGCATCCATCTTGTTCTAGTTGAGACAGACGGGGTTAAGATCCTGTAATAGGAGCGAAAGGAAGAAGAGGAAGAGGAGAAGGAGTAGGAAGAACAAGAACAAAGGAAAAAGAAGTAATAATCTTGTTGGACGAACAAGCGATGTGACCTGTCATCCAAAAATCCCCTTCGCTGAACCCCTCACACGACAACAACAATGTCCCTTTGATCTCCTTTGATTGCCTGCACGTGGGGCTGCACGGCGCGCCAATAGGATCTTTTATTTTACAGTTTGGGTTTTGCAGTGGTTGGCACATACCATGCCATCTCGTATTCCTTTTGAGTGAATCCACACTTTTCGTAAAATGGTATATTCTATAAATCATTGCAATCGATTAGTTTTCGGGTCATTAAGGTTGGCAAAAGATGTGTGCGCGGAAATTACCTTGGCGGAGCAGTCCAGAATGACCTTGTAGCATCCCGCTTTGGCGCCAATGTATTTCAGTGCCTGGATGATCCGTAAACCGAGCTTCTTGCCCTGCTGGTTGCTGTCCACTGCAATGTCTTCAATGTGCCCTACCAGCCCATTGTGGTGCACAAATTTGCGTTCAATGAAAATCGTGCCCGCGGCCACAATCTTGTCTTGGGTATCGTCGCAGATTGCGATGGTGAAGTATTCGTGGTTGTGTTTCTTCAAATAGTTGAATTGTTCTGTTAGGAGAAAATAATAAGTAAAGAGCCTCTTTTTTTCGTCGTATATATTGCTCTTTCTTACCGAGCCACTCGGCTTTGGTGTGCTGACCGACTTCTGTCAAAACTTCAAGCACCTTGAGGAACCCACGCTCATAGTCGTTGGAGCGCAGAGGTCGAAGTGTGTACCCCTTTGGCAGCTCTGCTTGGACTTCGGGGGAGATAAAGGAGTGGTCAAAGAGCGTGATTTCAGACATGACTTGGAGGTATAACGAGCAAGCACAACTCTCCCCGAGGTTCACATTTCTTTTATATTGATCTTGCTTCCGCGGAACGGCTTCCGTGCCATGGAATTACACTTGACGCATATGGAAAGTCTATATTTATCCCTATCAACGCGACACGAGAAAGATGACCCGTCCGAGAGTATAGCGAATGTATGTATTCAACGATATTGCGAATGCCGGATCAGAAAATTAATTCGCTCCTTCTGCTATTAGTTTCCAATTGGGTTGCTACAATATGAGTATGCTTACTTGCTATTCGGCCCAGCGTGTTCGTGTGTTGGAAAAAATTTACAATCGGATGTCTTCTTTCCACATCATTTTTTTCCACGCTACATGCTATTGAGAGCTGTACTATGTAAAATGCCGCATATAGCGATTGAATTTATATAGAAAGTAATCATTTCTTCCTCATCTGGACTTGGTACTCTGTCTGCGTCTGCAGCAATGTCTCTGTAATATATGGCAGCATCTGATTCAGCAAAAGCATATAAACAGTGCTGTGATGTTGGTTTTCTTTGGATCACTTTCGTTCCTCGAGCTATCCAAAAAATCCAAAAAGCAAGAAAGAAATGAGGACCTTTGGACTTCTCAGAGATTGCATGGAATAACAAACATTTTTCGACTTGAGGAAAGCCGTTTATTTACACGATTCATTTCTATCCTTTCTTTCTAATATATTAGCGCCGTTCAGTTCACGTCGAGCAATAACAAGGTAAAGCCAACGATATATCCCGGAATCA
>NW_027192160.1:221150-372002 GCF_041956525.1 Rhizomucor pusillus | reverse complement strand
AAATAAACTTACTGGGAGACTCAAGAATCCAGGACATGTTTCCACTTTGTCGACGCATCAAAGTCTGAATTGTATTTTACATTCTATAAAGTGCATGATGAAACTCTCCCCAATCAAACTACATTATTTGAATAGCGTTTAAGTACGGATTGAGTCTGATTGTTGTCCTGTTTGTTCAACACATCCATTAAAATGTGGATTTTGCGGGCATGAACGACTGGAACGCCTCTGATATCCTAGTCGGTCAGATCTACCAGAGGGATCTGCTCTCCTCCCAGCGCTGGATAAATAATATCAATATGTTGCGCTCGCTCCCGTAACCGAAAATGTTTTCAGTGAAATCCGCATTAAATAATAAACTCGCTTGGCCTTCATGAACCTCCATTCTCCGGCGGTTTTGCATCCGCCTCCCTACTGCAAGCATAGCGCCGTCGAATTCCCTATTTACTTAGACCGGCGCTCGCATGAAAGCATTGGCGAGAAATATAAAATTGTAGATGCCGTTTTTTCTTTTTTGGAAGGGGGCTCTGGCCCCCATCCCCTCCAGACACTCCGTTCCTGCGAAGGGTTTCCCGTTCAATCAACATATGGAATATACATCAATTCAGTTCAGAATAAAAACTGTGATTTTGGATTTGCCAGTGCGGAGCCCAACATTGTCCGCCGGTATCGTATGAAATTCCGGGTGACAAGCAAGCTTTGCTGCAACCAGGACCGACGACGATCTGCCTAATGTTGACTCGATTGAACTTGTCGGCGGTGGCAACAAGGCAGTCAAGGCTTCTGCAAGCGACGACCCGGCCACACCACAGCTTTGTTTCTGCCGCAACAGCGACAAGACCTCCACGACGTATATTCGCCAAAACAGCAGCTGCCCTAACAGGTGTGACGATCGCAGGTGCAACCGGTTTATACTACACCAATGAAGACATGCGGCACACTGTTGTTGCTATGCAGCGGTGTGCGACCGCGGGTATGGTGGGAGCTCGGGTGGCGCTTGATTACAAGACGACATTGTCTCGAAACTACGGCTCTGAGGACGAGTACAAGGCAGCCAAGCGAGCATGCGACAAGCGGTGCGCTGAACGAGTGTTGCACGGACTGCAAAAGCTAGGCGGCATCTACATCAAGCTCGGGCAGCACATCTCAGCGATGGTGTATATTTTGCCTCCCGAGTGGACTGATACCATGGCGGTGCTGCAAGACCGCTGCGACCCTACACCCGAACAAGATATACGGCAATTGTTCATCACTGACTATGGACAGCCCATTGAGGAGATATTCGAAGAGTTCGACTGGCAACCTATCGGCGTTGCGTCGCTGGCACAGGTCCATCGAGCGCGACTGCGACCTGGCCCTGACGGAAAACGCACCGGCGGCAACGACGGCTGGGTCGCTGTCAAGCTCCAGCACCCTTCCCTCGACGAGTTTTGCAAGATCGACATGGAGACTGTCACATTTATATTCAGCGTGATCAAAAAGGCATTTCCCGAGTTTGGATTTGGATGGCTGACGGATGAGATGCGCGAGTCGCTTCCCCGTGAGCTCGATTTTGTGCATGAAGCAAGAAACTCGAAATTGGTTGCTCAGAACTTTGCCGACGATGTTGCACACAGACGCACAACTTTGCGCGTGCCTGAGATTGTGTGGGCCCGACGTAGAATTCTGTGCATGGAGTGTAAGTCTTATGAACTTTTGAACTGGTAATATATCTTTGTATTAAAATTGTCCTACACCTACTATAGTTGTCGAAGGTGCGCGCATTGACGATTTGGAATATATGCAGAGACACGGCATCAATCCGTCCGAAGTATCTTCTGAACTTATCAGAACCTTCTCAAAGATGATCTTCATGCACGGGTAAGCTGATATATGCGACTAGCAAACGCTGTTCAATTTATTGATGAATGATATATTTTGATAGATTCGTTCACTGCGATCCTCGTAAGTCTATTGATACCACTCCTTCTTTACACGGATTTTACTCATGTTGATAACCATGTAGATCCCGGAAACGTTATTGTGCGCCCGGCCAAAGATCCGAAACGATCAAAGTACAACTTTGATCTTGTCTTGATCGACCACGGTTTGTACCGCGACCTGCCTGAGCAAGTACGTATCGACTATGCACACCTGTGGACGTCGTTGATTGAAGGCGACGAGGATGGCATCCGACTGTATTCGAAACGAGTGGGCGGTACAGACCTTTATCAGCTGTTCGCCTGCATCATGACTGGACGTGAGTGGGAAACAATTCAAACGGCTGACCTATCGTCGATGCGCACCCAAGACGAACTGAATCGGATGGCCTCCGGTGCCATCGAGTTCTTGACGGGTATCTCGGATATCCTGTCTCG
Source organism: Rhizomucor pusillus (assembly GCF_041956525.1). Classification (NCBI taxonomy): domain Eukaryota; kingdom Fungi; phylum Mucoromycota; class Mucoromycetes; order Mucorales; family Lichtheimiaceae; genus Rhizomucor; species Rhizomucor pusillus. Next base: position 369,645 of record NW_027192160.1, on the reverse strand, counting down.
ACTGCCTCGCGTTGTGCTGCTGCTGCTTAAAACCAACGATCTGCTTCGTCACGTTGATGAGATACTGCGAACATCGCCAGACGAGCACATGACATATGTAATTATGGGCCGATACTGTGCCAAAGCAGTGTGGTTGGATACCAAGCAGACGTTGGTCGACAAGATTTCCGAGTTTGGATTTACATTGAGCTTGTTCAAGAGTCTAGTACGCGCGTGGTGGAACTATTACTCTTTGGCAGCAGCCTTGTGGCTCTATCAGCAGAGCCCGCTTCTCACTGCTGCGCTGGAACGTCTTTCTGGCAAAAAGAGTTTGCAACGATAGGTCACAATACTCAAAACTTGCATGCTTGATATGTACACTGTTTATTTTAACTCCCCCTCCTCACCCCCTTCCCTCTATCTACCTATCTATTCATAGACTGTAACATTACACACTTAGAGAACTGTCACGAAAAGTTATTACAGCATTGTTCAAATATATTATAGACATTGTTGATGAAGCAGAAAGAAGAATGCTACGGCGTGGCATTACCCGGTGATACGATAGTCGTTAGTCTGCCCATTTATAGCAATGGGTTGTGGTCACTGGGACGCACGGGTTCCCTTCCTTCCTTCGCTCTCTTGCACTCATGGATCCTCTGTGGGAGAAGTATCCGCAATCACCCACGCATTGCTCACCAGAGAATACGCAGCTGTCGCTGAATGCGCTCGTGCTCCAAGATTACGAACAAGAGCGAGAGCGAGCGGCGTTTTTTGTCGAGGACGACAACGACGTAGAAGAAGAGCAGCAGCAACAGCAAGTGTACTATTCGCGTTCTTCGGATACTCTGGTGTTCGAGTCGCCGGCATCGACGTCGTCGGCGGCGTCGCCTGTGCCATCGAGACGGCAGGGGCAGGGACAGCAGCAGCAACAGCAGCAACAGCGATACGATATCGACGAGCTCGAATTTGTGAGGCACGGGCACCATCGAACACCCGGCAGCAACAGCGTGTGGGAAGAGCATCTGCCCGAGTACCAAGTTATCCAGGACACGTATGCTCAAAAGAAGCAAGAGATATTTGCCGATCTCGCCAAAGCATTGGAGGAGCTGCAGGATCTCGAGCACCGCTTTGACAATGCAAAAGCCAAATTCCACAACCAGCGTTTGGCCGCAGAATACATTGAGTTATCCAAAGCATTGGATGCCAGAAAAACACGTCTGAAGAGAGAAACCAGGCAGTTCCAGGATTTGCTCCAAGTGTCTCAAGGTAATAGATGTCGTTGCTGCGTGCTACTACTACTTGATGTTAAATTACTGCGTGTCGTTGGCAATAGGCCCACCCTGCCAGAGCGAAAAGGTGCGCTTAAACGTCGGCGGCCAGATCTTTGAAACGTCTACCGGCACGCTGCGCCGCGACGAATCGAGCCTGCTTGCGTGCATGGTATCCAAGAACCTCGCACTCAAGCCGGAACCGGACGGATCGTACTTCATCGACAGAGACCCGTCCCATTTTCGATACATTCTCAACTATCTACGCGATTTAAAGGTAACCACGAATGTTGCACCCTCCTCTTGCTATCTTAGACCTAACTGTTTTGAAAAAGATACCATCTACTGTTTTCCAGGAACCAACAAAGTAACTAAGCAAACAGTTGAGATTCACAACAGCAGCAGTAGGTGACTAACATCATCATTTCAAATATAGATGCCAGGAACTTTTGCAAGAGGCAAGATATTATCGCATTGAAGATCTGGCGCAACGGCTCTCAAAAGGCCAACAATGAAATGCCCTACATACAGTCATCTACAACATCTCCACCATGTACCTATGCATATATATGTATATCTCTCCCTTTTCTTTCTATATACCAAGACGATACCTCCTTTGAAAACAATAAGAACATAAACGAAGAAAGGTTAATAATCGTTCAAGAAACAAACGAATGTGTGCTGCTTTCGTAAGTTGAAATTGTTTGACTCCATTACTAGAAAGAAAGAACTTTAAGGTGGGGAACGAGTGATAGACGGTGAGGAGAGATTGGGGGGAGGACGAAACATAGCAACAAGTTTCTTTCGTTACAGACACAATTGTTGTATCCAATATTTACAAGCCATTAGTATAGTAGTTTGTTAATAACAGTTAACAAATCAAGAATCGCAGGGGCGGCGGCGTGTAGCCAAGGGAGCCTCTTCATCTTGGATGCACGCTTGTTTATCACCTGCCAGCTCTGTGATCAACGTCTTGACAAACGCTTGCTCGTACTTTGTGTTCTCAAACACGGTTGCGAGGCAGTCGGACGGGCAACGTAAAAAGTTGGGAGCGTACACCATGGCGAGATTGGATACGTTCATTCGCGTGTACTGACTGACTTCTGGATCTGTGAATTCCTAGAAAAGAAAACGAGAATATGTTTAATGTAAACATACATGTAAACATGCACATCATGTTAATTTACCTGCAAGAAGAAAATCATGTACATGACAATGCGTCGGTTGACTGGCGGCAGCGAGTTGATGACATTTATCAGCTCGTCTATATCTTCTGAACAACGAATGCACCTGTCATAGTGCTCAGGAGTGATCAATGGCTCAGCCAAGTCACGAAGCCAGTATTTCAAGAGAGACGCCGGAACATTCGGGTCCGTAATGCCTGCAACATCGTAGTTGCCGTTTTCGATACGCACGCGCTAGCGTGAAAAGCAGCAGTTTAGAAACAAGAATTCCGGGGGGTATTATCGTCGCAATGGATGGGACTTCTTACCAAGTCGGTGACCTCTTCCGCGTCGCCAGGAACACGGAAGATGCCTTCAGACCGCCGTCCATTGAGCTGAAGCACAGCGTCAGCGAGGAACGGCACAATCTTGGGTATCTTTACGCCATCGCCTGCATGCGCAGGCAGTGTCATGATAAAGTCCAGTGATTCGCCAAACACGGATGGTTTGAAGGGTGCCTCTTTAGCACGCTCGATCTCCGCAGCTGTAAGCACTTTTCCCTTGGCGCCCCGCGCACAAATTCGCTTCAACCGCGTCGATACATACTCGCTAAAAATATTCACATCGTTGGCTGTCACTGTTTTGCTGCGATTCACAAAGTGAAACAGGTACGACTCGAGGTTCTTGGAGGGTGGAAAGGTCACACTGATAGCACACAGAATCTCCCATCCTTTGCGTATGCTTTGCCTATAAGAACGTTAGAGAAGTTAGAGCAAGAAGGATAATAATATATAATGGCGCATAACATAATTACCCGCTGGGGTTGCTGTGCAGCTGTTTGACCACCTGGACGTAAACTTCGTCACGCATTTGGCCCTTATCAATACCGCATGCCAAGATTGTCTGATATTCCTCGACTTCTGTTGAGCCCCGTGACCGCGGTCGATCGCCCATGATTGTTTGGATATACTTGAAACACTTTAGCGCATCGCGGTAGAGATCCTTGTTGAGCATGATCAGCGGTTGCTTCAACGAATCCTTGGTCCACTGTAGCATCTCGCTCATCGGCACGCGCCGCCGGAATATGATGCCGCGCTTGTGTGTCGCAAAGTATTTCTTTGCAAAGCCGTCAATGGCAAATTGGTTGATATCTCGTTGCAGGTTGGAGGGTAAAGAGGGTCTAAAAATAATAAAAATGACGACATTGCGCACATCAGATTAGTCGGTCTCTCTCTCTATCTGTAAATAGCAGCATGTCTTCTTGGCTTACTGGTTATTTGAAGAAGATGACGCAGCCTGATCCAGCAGGCTGGACGGGAGGGATAGTTCAATTGCACTCTGATTCTTGGTGCTGCTGCTGCTCTTATTGGCCAGTGAAGGTTCAAAGGCTGGGCAGCTGACGGCGATCGAGTTGCGAGGTGCCGAGTGTGAACGTATCATAAAGTTTCTCCAGGGCATGTTGGAAAACCGTCTCGGCCGCACGGCGGCCGCTGCACTCTCGGGACGTCGCCATTTGCCAAAGAAGCCGGAGGAGGACGAGTTTCCTGGCAGCGCTGCAGATAACGAGTCTCGCGCTTCCTCAGCGGTTAAAGGTGCATCGTCGTCGTCGTTGTCATTCTTGTCGGCAATGTTGCGGCCTCCGTCTGACGTCGACCTCGTATGCTGGTGGACTGGTGGGTGTCGTTTGGACGGAAGATCGAGAGACCGGCTGTTTCGTTTCATACCGGTCTCCATCTCAGGTGCCCGCAATGATAATTGCTTGTTTGTCTATTATGTTAGAAGAGAGAAAAAGACAACATGATTAATTAGATGCATAGCCAAAAACAAAAAAAAAAAATATTGCATTGCATTTACTTTTTGGATTTTGATGAGTGAGATCACAGGAGAACCAACCGGTTGATCCCAGAGGGTCTCACCCGACTGGGTATGATAGTAATACGGTAATTGGTGTTTGTCGTCCCACAACTCCCACCATTCACCTTCGGGATCAGCTGTCTTTCTGTACTAGGTGCGTTAGAACTCGAGACCCGCATGCAACGGTTATCTGATCGCTTACATGACGCCGGATTCTGGTTTGTCAGCTAGGCATTCACCGGTCATCTAGTTGGCAAGATTGCAGCGTGTGAGAATGCACAGCTGGTGATAAGGTACAAAAAGACAAACGGATAACTTACGGGATTGGCAAAAAAGGTATGACTTGAGCGGGGATCGACTACCTGAACCCAGTCATAAGCCAAACTCATGTTGTTAAAGGGGTGTGCGGGGATGATAAAAGTGAAAGGAACGTAAAGGAGAAAGAGTGAGGGAAAATGCAAAAAGAAAAGAACAACAGCAGCAGCAAATTTGGGAAAGGCGCCAAATGGGATTTGGGGGGTTGGTTGGTTGGAAAGAGCAAAGTTTAAAGTTGAGCACCGACTCGGTTTCACGAGGGAAAAGCACGAAGCCCGCATTACCCTGGCTTTGATCAGCCAAACAAATTTCTTTGAGACATCGCCAGTGCATTGCTCTTGCGGAGGAATCCCCCAATACGGTTGTCACACAAAAAAAGATATCTGACACAGACACCAAAAATGTAATAGCAGTTGTTTGTAGTCATCTTCCACAACAGCACGATGGTGCGCCAGTGCGTGGAAGAATAGTAGATTGCAGATTACTTCGGTCAGGCACAGCGGATGTTGTTTCTCACGGGGCCTCGTTTCGGCAGGCCCTGATCGGATAACCACATTTTACTCAGAGCAGCGAACAATTCAAACAATGGCAGCTTGCGGGCAAATCTGAGTTTACAAAGAATGAGCAAAATGTGAACAAGGTTTAGCAGCTCAAGACAAATGTTATACAGCAGGGAGAACGTCTTTTCATCATCTTTTCTTCTTTAGTATCAAGCCGACAGAGGAGGTAAAGGGACAGCATTTTACATGGACACCGGCACCGGCAACGGTATGGCTAGTTTAAAGCAACGGGCGATCTAGTGTACTTTCACACCATTGGCGGCAATCTGGTTTCAAACAAATACTTCGGAGCCGCAAGTCAATGCAGAACTGCTCAATGTCAGGTCAAACATATTCAAACATTTTGGGCTCTTCGACCACGTCCAATCGGAATTAGGAACCTTTAGTATTCACTTGAAATCAAGAGTTACCAATAGCTTCGGCCTAATTTGGCGTGGATAACAAGCTTGTGTCTGTAACTGAATTAATTCTGGTCATAAGATATATCCGCGGCGGTGAGCGCTACCCATATTTACCATGTCCGCTCTGATTAGAACAGACAAAATGAAGGAACAAGTCAGGCAAGGGAAGAATTTCTTTGTGCCAAGATAATGAATGTGTTATATAGGGGTTGGCGAAGATATAGATCGGGAATATCCAAGTCTCCATAAAATCCAACTTTTGAGTTGGTCAGACCTTGCGCAAGGATGTTTCTGTCGTCAGTTTCGGGTATTCGTGTGCAGACAAGCTATGGCGTGGAGTTTAGTGGAACCATCTCCAGTTGAACCGTTACACTGAATGAATTCGCATATACAGTGATCAAATCTTATCCTTTGACGCGTGTCAAAAGTCCACGGCGAAGTATGAAGGAGAGGTGGTTTAGGTTCAACGAGGCTCCAGGCTTGCGTAGGATGTAAACCTCGGTCCATCCTCTTCTCGAAGACTTTCAGACACGGTCGACCGCAGTCCCTAATACTCGAGATCGTGCTGCCAGTCAAGATCAATATGTGCTTCTATGTCGCCCACTTCAACGTCTTCTTTGTCAATAATGGTATTCCACCGCGATCGGTACAAAGTCCTCAGACAACTTCCTGACACTTTGCACTCACTAAACTCATCGTACTCGAGATCAGTTTGACCCACAGAAGCTACAATATCTGTTTCGGCACCTCGCATTGATACATCTTTCTCTTTTTTACGGTGGTGATGTTCAGTACGCTCCTACTCGTCGCGTTCCGACACTAAAACGAATGTAATTAATTGCATGTATATCTGTCCTAGTAGCTGCTAACATTAAATTCTAGATACACAAACGGTGTAACGATCAGTCATCAGAATATGTCGATAAGAGCCTGTCACTTATTAATTCCAACGCTTTGCAATATCGGGTAGATCAATTTTCTTTTCTCATAAGGACAAGCGAAGCAAGCTCCAAAAATATCTACGATGAATGACAAGACTTTCTGTTAGCGGCACAAACGGATGAACCTATGAATGAATTCAGATTGTTTTACGACGTCTAGCCTGTTACGAACGCTGCTCATAGCCGTCTATAGTCCCGAGGAACATGGGATTATCCTATGTGGAGAGGAGATACTACCACGTCATATCATACCAGAGGAAGCGTATGATATTCTGAAAAGAAAATTGGCTGAATGCGACACTCCTCATACGACATTCAATACCGCTTTCGCTGAGGAGTTAGCTTACGTGAGTCCTATGACGCTGTATGACTTCTATAAGTGGCACCCAAATACGTGCATCCAATGAGAATTACAATAGGACACCGACGAAGATAAGTTGCTTTTGGCTCGAGGTATCCCCGCCGAAATAAATAGCACTCGCAAGAAGCATATAAAATTTTACAGTATATGCTTATTGTCCTGTGGTTGTCGTATGAAGAATGCAAATAGCATCTTTTTATCGACTTCCTGCTCATATTGATATAGATTTCGCGATATTTTTGATGCCAGGCTGCCTCTTCACCATTCCGAGACTCTATATGAGGATATGCTAGTTTTTCCATGTCTCCAAATTCCGGTCATGGCGATTGACAAGGATGCACGTATCCAGCTTTTCCCGGAGAGAAGTGTTTACAGGCTATGACGAAACAATTGTCGAATTGTCGAAGACCCAGCCATATTTACTTAGCAGATGGTGTAATCCGGTTCGAAGACTTCGAGTTGCTGTTGCCTCCTGGATATGGCATCGCTTGAGGAAATATCGCCTCTGGTGTCTCGGGCATGACATCTGGCGAGTGGAGAAGCTGGACCATTGCATTGTCGCCAGTGATGCTCAAAGTGCGGCTATCCACGGAGGACAGCGACAACTGGATGCTTTTTGTCAAGGCTGCCATTATTCTCTGCAATCCGTCCCTCACAATGATCGAAGCACACAAGGTGCGATACAGACCAAGGAGTTCAAAGACAATGGGCCCATGAGTTCCCCAAACATTCCCTCTAGACATGATGTAAATTTATTACACCCCTCTTGTTTGCAGAATAAATCCTATTATGAATCATATTCCATTCTGCTTCCCATTAATATCGAGAATATCTGTGGTACGCATATTGTTAAATTTTATCACAAATCCAAAGGGCGAGCAAGCATGAAAGAGAGACGGGTGTGAAAATCCTCCCTTGATCCATTGATCCCTTCCGATCATGGGCCATATAAATGGAGGCATCCGGTCTCCGCCAAGAGAACCAAGTTTTCGAGATAGCCGCTGCACAGATTATTAAAAGCTGCTCCATCCGATTGTTAATCAAAAGAACTCGATGAACCGCGACTGGCGAAGCTTCTTTGGTTTCAAGATACGATGCTGCTGCTGTTCACGCTGCTGTGGAAGCACATTTGTCTCAACCTCGACGAGCGTCTTGTCGTTATCGTAAACCTGCAATGTGCGTAGGGTGGGTGGAACAGCGTGCCGTGCCTTCGGCATGTGTAAGACGCACTCTGGCTGCTGCTGCTGTTGCTTGATAGGTGCCAGAACTGCTGGTGGCGGAGGAGGAGGAGGAACAGGAGGAGCAGCAGCAAGAGGGTGCAAGTGGTTTTAACTGAGACGAGTCCTCTTGTTGTGCTTTCTTCTTGTCCCTTTTACTCGAAAAGACTCGTTTTAGCATGCAGCGATATAGACAGAGATGTTCAAGTTGGTAGTAGAAAAAAAGAAGCAGTGTGACGGCATCTTTGGGACTCACACTTTTGTTCATTTGTTGTTGGTAGTGTAACCGGAACTTAATTGTGATTCGCAGTACACAATGTTGGCTCGGAAAGCTTGGCTCGTGGCATGCCATTGTTTTCATATTTACTTGTCTCCATCATATCCTTTTCATCTCTCGATCACTTTCTTCCACTCTAGACTCGCTGCTCAAAACATCTACCACCTTAAACAAACACACAATTATTTGCCAGAGCGGGCCACGAGCACCGTCATTTTTATGCACAGTTCTAGAATCGATAATGAAGAAAAGACAAAAGTTTTTGTTACAAGAGATTTGCTATATTTTACTGGCCGCCCATTTCCTTGGCGAGCTGTTCGGCACGCTTGATAACATCGTTGATGTCACCCTGCATGTAGAAAGCGGATTCGGGCAAGTGATCGTGCTTGCCGTCCAAGATTTCCTTGAAAGAGCGGATGGTGTCGGTCAACTTGACGAGACGACCTTCGTAGCCAGTGAAGACCTGGGCGACAGCGAAGGGCTGGGACAAGAAACGCTGGATCTTACGGGCACGTTCGACGACGAGTTTGTCTTCTTCAGACAATTCATCCATACCCAAAATGGCAATGATATCCTGCAAAGACTTGTAGTTCTGGAGGATCTGCTGGACACCAGTGGCGACAGCGTAGTGTTCCTCACCGACGATACGGGGATCCAAGATACGGGACTTGGAATCAAGAGGATCGACAGCGGGGTAGATACCCAATTCGGCAATGGAACGGGACAAAACAGTGGTGGCGTCCAAGTGAGCGAAAGTGGTAGCGGGGGCAGGATCAGTCAAGTCATCAGCAGGGACGTAGACAGCCTGGACGGAGGTAATGGAGCCGTTCTTGGTGGTGGTAATACGTTCTTGCATACCACCCATATCAGTGGACAAGGTAGGTTGGTAACCGACAGCGGAGGGGATACGACCCAAAAGGGCAGATACCTCAGAACCGGCCTGGGTGAAACGGAAAATGTTGTCAATGAAGAGCAACACATCCTGGCCTTCCTCGTCACGGAAGTATTCGGCAATGGTAAGACCGGTCAAAGCGACACGGGCACGAGCTCCTGGGGGTTCGTTCATCTGGCCGAAGACAAGAGCGCACTTGGAGTCGCCCTCCAACTTGATGACACCAGTGGCCATCATTTCGTGGTACAAGTCGTTACCCTCACGAGTACGCTCACCGACACCGCAGAAGATGGAGTAACCACCGTGGGCCTTGGCAATGTTGTTGATAAGTTCCTGAATCAAGACAGTCTTACCGACACCGGCACCACCGAAAAGACCAATTTTACCACCACGGGCATAGGGGGCAAGCAAGTCGACGACCTTGATACCGGTTTCCAAGATCTCGGGAGTGGGAGATTGGTCGACGAATTCGGGAGCATCAGCGTGGATGGGGCGGGAGGACTTGGCCTTGATGGGACCACGCTCGTCAATGGGCTCGCCAATGACGTTAATGATACGACCCAAAACTTCGCTGCCGACAGGGATGGTGATGGGGGCACCAGTGTCACGGACCTTCTGGCCACGGACAAGACCTAGAGAGCAAAATTAAGCACCTAGCAACCGACTAACTTTACATACAGAGAAAACATACCCTCAGTACCGTCCATAGCAATGGTACGGACAGTGTTTTCACCCAAGTGCTGAGCGACTTCGAGGACCAGACGACCACCAGCGTGATCCTCGACCTCCAAAGCGTTCAAAATGGCGGGCAAGTTCTCTTGTTCGAACTGAACGTCGACAACGGCACCGATGACCGAACTTTTAGCAAGTTAGCAACACGCTCTCTTGTACTGTTTTGTTCGTGAGTCAACTTACCGGATCTTACCAACGGAGGCAGCTTCGGTGGCGTAGGAGCGAGCTGTAACATTACACGTTAGAGACAGATTTGAAAAAAGGTATGAGAAAATGTTGGTCGAAACACATACCCTTGAAAGCAGCAGGCTTGACGGCAGCGCGAGCCAAGAGCTGTGCATTGGCCTTGTGGGCGCGAGCGGCATTACGCGATGCCGCGAGAATGCGAGGCAGGTACATGGTGGAGAGGGGAGAAAATTGTGTTGCGGGGGTTGGCCCTGTTCATCAGCCAAAAATTTGGCGATTGGCGACGTCACTGCGGTAAATTTTTTAAGCGTGGAGTGGCAGTCCTTGTTATTTGTTGCCCGTTTCAGCAGCGACGGCAGCAGCGGCGGGGAGGGAATGAGGGGAATGCAATGCTGCCTCTCTCGTTTAACTTGGTCTGGAAGAAATATGACATGTTAAACGCGTAGAAAACTGAAGATACGCGATAAGACATGATAAACTCTTCTCGAGGTGTCCTCCGGGTTTCGGCCAACTTGCTCCCTTCTTTTCAATGCATCAACCCAAAAAAGGAAAATAACGCTTGAAAGGGGAATAGGAGGAGGAGGAGGCGTTTTATCTTGCTGGCTGCATTTTTCTTTTCTTTACTGATTTTCCCTTTCCTCTTCTTTCTAGCACCCCAACACCACGATGGCCGAAAACAGGCCGTTGCTAAGCAATGCAGCGAAGAATAAGAAGAAAAACACGCGGATGATCCTCGCTGCAACAGGGTTGGCCGCGTTCAGCGCAACGACTCTCTATCTCGCGCGCCAGCTTCCTTCTTCGACAACCTTGTCAACCGCGGAACATGCCAACACTCAAGGATTCTGGGGAGGTAGCGGCAGCGACAACGTTGTTCCTCCCGGTATCTCGTATTCGTCGTTCCAGTACGGTCTTGAAAAATGCGCTGCGTCGGCGCTCGCGCCTGCACCGAAAGAAGCTGAGTACGACCCTGAACGGACGCGAAACCCACGCGCTCTCGCAAACTCGAGCGTGCTGATAAAGAACGGCCACATTTGGCTTGGCGACCGCTACGAGGACGGCGATGTCTTGATACAGGACGGCGTCATCCGCCAAATTGGACAAGGTTTGAGCGCGGCGGAAGGCATTAAGATCATTGACGCCGAGGGTCGGGTTGTGACACCTGGCATCGTCGATATGCACTCCCACATGACCGTTGAAAGTTTCCCTGGACTCGAGATGCTCTCGGATAACAATGAGATGACCACACCCAATACACCCTATGTAAGTTTTATTGAATCTACTCAAGTAGTCAAGAAGAAGAAAAAGAAGAAATCCAACTGCTGATGAAACAAAGGTCCGTGTCATCGATGCTCTTAACCCAAGCGATCCAGCACTCCGAGTCGTTGCTGGTGGAGGCGTCACAACATCTCTGATATTGCCCGGATCTGGCAACTTGATGGGCGGCGAAGCCGCTGTTATCAAGCTGCTACCTGTATCCACCGTCTCTGGCCGCGATATGCTCATCAGCCGCGGGGTGACTGACGAGGAAACCAAGTGGAGATACATGAAGATGGCGTGCGGTGAGAATCCCAAACGCTACTATGGTTCCCAAATAAGAATGCCAATGACTCGCAAGTATACATATATTTATCATTGTATATACCACGCTAACTTTACCTGATAGGTATGGGTGAGAACTATTTATTCAGACGATGGTTTGAGCAAGCACGAAGTTTAATGCGCGCTCAGGACGACTGGTGCGATGCCGCACTTAGAATTAACAAGACATTGCCAGAGAGCACTCCCGTTAATGAATTTACACGATTGACAGAAAGGTACCCGGAGGACCTGCAGCTGGAAAGTCTGGTTGCGCTCTTGCGCCATCAAGTGAAACTGAACGTCCACTGCTACCTGCCTCAAGACATTGAATCCATGGTCGAGCACTCGCTGGAATTTGATTTTGAGATTGCAGCGTTCCACCATGCCTTGAGTGCCTGGCGCGTGCCTCACGTACTCAAGCGAGCAAAGACAAATATTACTATCGCCACGTTTGCAGGTAATATCCCTCTACGATAGTTAATAATCCCCTTTTGCTCATGTCAAACGCTTCATAGATATGTGGGGATACAAGGTGTGTCTATGCAATTCAGGCTAATAATTGCTTCTTACAAATTATAAATGTATATTGTAGACAGAAGCTATGGAGGCAAATGTCAATGCGCCCAAAATCCTATCTGATGCCGGAATCCCTGTTGCTTTTAAGAGCGATCATCCGGTCCTGAATGCCGTAAGTAAAATCTCAAAAGGTTTCTTGGCAACGACTGTTGTTTTGCTCAGACCTGGAATGTCTACAGCAAGGCCTGATGCACGAAGCCCAAAAAGCTTACCACTATGGATTCGATGAGCATAAGGCCCTCGCTGCTGTGACTAGCGTGCCAGCTAAAGCCCTTGCTCTCGACCACCGTATCGGAAGGTACATTTACATTGACTGTCGACAATATGGAAAAAGTGCTAAACATTTGGATCTTATACAGTCTGAAACCCGGTATGGATGGAGATGTAGTCGTGTGGGAGCGCCATCCTCTTCGACTCGGCGCACGGCCTCGACACGTCATCATCGATGGCATCGAACTCGATTACGATCAACCATCGACCGCCACACCAGCCGACGAACGTAGTCGTCTTCCTCCCATTCCCGAGAGCAAACTGAAACTCGAAGATCACGGACTGAACAACCCGACTATCATGGAAGACGCATGCGCACCTGACGTCGACTCGTTTGTCCTGAAGAACGTCAGTCACATCTACATTGCTCCTGGCGAATCTGCCCAGGGATACGTTGTCGTTGAAAACGGCAAAGTTACGTGCATTGGAAACGACTGCGACCGCGACCACATTGAATGGCCTGCAGGTGCACCCGTGTTTGAAACCAACGGTGCTGTCGTTGCACCTGTAAAGTATTTAAAAAAAGAGGCTTTTTAATTGGATTGCGCTAAATGACGGTGGCAATTTGATAGGGAATTGTATCAGCAGGCTCGCCGATGGGCCTGGTCGAGATCTCGGGAGAGGAAGTCACCCAGGACGGTTACGTGAACCACGACATTGCAGACCCTGACCTGCCTGAAAAGATCACACGAGCTGTGGATGGATTGAAGTTCAGCGGTCTTCGTCTTCAAAAGGCATTTAAAGCTGGTAAGATCAAGTGACATTGTAGCAACAACGGATTGGACTGATGGACAATTGTATTCAGGCGTTACAACTGCAGTCTCCCAGCCTCTCGTTGACTACGACGGAGGACCACTTGCTGGTGTATCTGTTGCCTTCCGCACCGGTGTGGAAAACACAGGTACAGTATTTAAAAGAAGGAAAAGAGGAGCAAATCCATCTTACCATCAATCTAGTCCTTGACGACAAGGATGCAGTCATCAACTCGGAGGCAGCGCTGCATTTCCGCATTGCGCATCCAGGAAAATACACCGTTTCTCAGCAGATTGCTGCTATCCGCGACATTCTGGTAAAGAATTCCAAATCCAGAAACGTTTTCGGCAGGGCAGCGCAAGGCGAGATTCCCGTCGTGGTCGAGACAGACGACAAGGACGAGATTGCATCAATTATTCAGATCAAGCAGGACATTTTACCATCCACTAAGTTTGTTATCTTGGGAGGCAGCGAATCGTACCTGGTTGCGAGCCATCTTGCTCGCGTCGACATTCCAGTTATCTTGATGCCCGCTCGTTGTTACGCTGTTACCTGGCAATCTCGACACTGCCTCAACGGACCACCGATCACGCGAGACACGGCGCTGGATATCCTGCTACGCCGCGGTGTACGCGTCGGTCTCTCCAGCACAGATCTCGAGAACGGAGATGCACGCAACCTTATCTGGGAAGCAGGATGGAACTTAGCTCACAATGCAAACATGGATGACGAACAAGCGCTCGGTCTTGTCACATGGAATGTAGCACACATGTTTGGCCTGGATGCCACTGTGACTGTAGGAAAGCCTGCAAACTTTGTAGCGTACAATGGCAATCCATTCGAGTTTGGAACCAAAGTATTGATGGTGTATGACGGAGGTCACCGTGGACCTCTTTGCAATCCTGTACAGACGTAAATAGTTTTACTCTGTATAAATGTAATAAATATTAAATGATAAATATCTACGTATGCATTCCATGGAACGATTGAAATTCGCACCGATGCATTGTTGATCCGTACAGCCTCAAGACCACCTTGGCAAATAAGACGTGGATAATAATCAACATGTTTTCTTGGGGAGGGCGCTCTTGCAATGATGGCGATGAAATCATCGGTCGGCGAGGATCATCTGTGTAACCATGACAAATTCAGGTCCTGCCGCCTGGTCGGATAAGGAGAGAGAAGATCGAGGTTCTGCAGACGACTTCCTGCTGCGGCTATTAGTAGGGACGGGATCTTCTTTTTCTTTTTTCTTTCAACTCGTCCATGATGGCATACGAAACCGCAGTGCTCGGTCTAAGCGATGAGCTAGCCAGCACTCACATTTCAGACGATCGCAGCCGCAGCCGATCGTCTTCGGTCTCGTCTTCCGCTACAGCCATCGATCGCAACGATCAGCAGCATGATTACAAGGTCCCGATTGACCAGTCGACCGTTGCCAATGGCAGGAAAGCAACTAGCGACGATTTTGAACGCCTTTGCGTGCTAGGTCGTGGAGCGTTAGTACAACAGCGTTTATAAACAATTGGATAAATTTTGTATATGTTGACATATTTCTAGGTTTGGCAAAGTGTTTCTAGTGAGACACAAAAAGTCAGAATGTCTGTATGCAATGAAAGTATTGAAAAAAGCGTCGCTGGTGCTGCATGTGAACCATGTCAAGACGGAGCGACAGATATTGGAGCAGGTTCGACATCCATTCATTGTCCAGCTCTACTATGCCTTCCAGACAAAGGAAGAACTGCACATGATTCTCCAGTACGCCGTCGGTGGAGAACTGTTCCGATACATGAACCAGGAGGGCATGTTTGATGAACCGATGGCATCGTTCTACGCTGCAGAGCTTGTCCTGGCCTTGTCGCACCTGCACTCACTCGGTATTGTCTACCGCGATCTCAAGCCGGAAAACTGCTTGCTCGATTTGGATGGACATATCCTGCTGACAGATTTTGGACTGTCCAAGGTATCGCTTGACGGTAGAACAAACACCATCTGTGGCACACCGGAATTCATGGCGCCTGAAATCCTAGCTGGCTTGCACTACGACTATGCCGTCGATTGGTGGAGTCTCGGAGTCCTGATTTACGATATGCTTTCCGGAGCAGTAAGTAATAAAAGTTTTGACAATAGCGGCGGCGTGAAATCTGACTCGAATTTACGCAGCCTCCGTTCCGTGGTGATCGCGCCAAGGTGATCAATGCGGTTATGAAGAAAAAGGTGACCATGCCGTACTATTTCACGCCAGATGCCAAGGATCTGTTAAACAAGGCAAGTATGCGATCCCAGAGTGCAGAGTAGGAAAATAGGGACTTACAAATTCGTCATAAATGACAGCTTTTACGCAAGAATCCACATGTGCGTTTAGAAGAAGCCGGTATCCGCAGCCATCGATTCTTTAGAAAGATCGATTGGTCGGCGTTGGCGGAACGCAAGATACCTCCTCCACTCGTCCCTGTCGTGGCAAGTATTTCCTTGATACCGTGGTGTCTGCGATCTTTCTTGGCAACGACTAAATGTATATACATTTCTAAACTTGTAGACTAAACCCGAACTAGCCGAGGTAAATCTTTGCTAGATAACTATTTGATCTTCCACATCTTTGTTGTTAACACAGAGACGCGTATATTTGCCTTTTAGAACTTTGATCCGATGTTTACCGGACAACCACTGCTGAGCAGCACTACTGCCGCCTCATCAACGACCGACAACAACAACACCGCCACCACTACTCCTGCTACTATTCCGGACCACTTCCGCCATTTCAGCTACGTAGACATTTCCGTATACACCTAAAGTATCCCTTTACTCCCGCATGCACCTTTTTACATAGACTTTCCCGCCCGATAGATCATTCCTCTGCTATTTTGCATACATCCTCCATTACTTAATAGAACTTGTCATTTTCCCAAATTGGCTGTGTCGATGCGACTCGTTTTTATATTCCTTACATCTATTCAAGTGGGATAGAAATAACAGGCGTTGACAAAGTGGGGGGTGGGGGTAAAACCCTCTGCTTATTCTCACACTCAATTTGGTCTGTCCCATCATGCGAGGTCGACGACTGAGTTTTTGTTGTGTGGTTGCTTTTTGTTTGTTGCGACTACCCACCCCTCCTCATCCACTTATATTTCTCCTCGCTCCATTTTTTTCTCTTTCCTTTTTTTCTCTCTCTCTTCTCTATTTCTTCTGGTTTTCCTAACCCTTTCAACATGGCTACGTTCTCCAGAAACCTTTTCAGCGTGCTGGGTGAAGAGGAAACCGAGACCGACAAATTAGGTAACACCAAGCCAAAGGACAAGAAGGTGGACGAAACCACGCCTCGGTCAAAACGTGAGGCCGCGCGTAAACTTCACACACGAGTTGCCGGTAATGCTCTTTTACTTATTTTTCAGCTCGCGTTCATATTAACACGCACATCAAGTATCACCACCTTCTCGACGAGGTCGTGACCGAGGTGCCGAAGGCGGCGGCGGCGGCCGTGGTGGGTTCGGCGAGCGACAGCAGCAAGAATCTTCGGATAGCAGAGAGCCTCCGCCGGAAGACAAGCTTCCTCCACGACGAGGCCGCCAGTTCGATCGTCACAGCGGCACCGGCAGATTGTGAGTTGTTATATTTCCTTTTTTCCTACTATATTTGACTGAGTCCGAGACATTGAAAAATCTGTGTCTGTGACAATAGCGACAATGAAAAGAAGGTGAACCAAGGATGGGGACATCCCGGCCGAGCTGAGCAACTAGGGTATGCGGTTTTATGTATATTCACATTGAACATGTTGTTTATCTGATTGCTCTTGTAGAGCCCAGGACGGGTTCGCTCCGGAAGACCCAGGCGCCGGCGGTGACGCTGAGCAACCAGATTCGGGAGCTGCAACGCCGGCAGGTGTCGAGTACAAGACACTCGATGAGTACCTCGCCAGTCAACCCAACCTCGCTGACAAGTTCAAACTCACAAAGCGCGAGCCCAACGAAGGCGTCGATGAGTCCCAGTGGAAGAACGCCGTGCCTCTGCAGCGTGAGAAAGACGAGGACGTATACTTTAGCGGCAAGGTAAAACACTCTGCAGTCTAGCTAGTGTTTCAGAGCAACGACGATAGCTCATCCTTGCTTTCTCTAAAGGAAACGGGTGCCAAGCAACGCACAAAGAGCAAGAGGGAAAAAGTGTACTTGGAAATCGATCAGCCTCTACGCCGCACCGGTGGTGGTGGTGCTGGTCGTGGCGGCGGCCGACGCGGTGGTCGCGGAGGACGAGGTGGTTCAAATACACGAGGTGGCCGCGGACGTGGTGGCAGTGCTATCAACGTTGATGTCTCGGATGCCAATGCATTCCCAACCCTCGGCGCATCATAATCTTTCTCTTTCTCTCTTGACAACTTTATCTCTTTTATTTTTGATGAGTACAGAAAAAAAACCAGAAGGCCCAAGCTAAAGAGTTAAAATAAAAAGACGAAATGACAGCAATGCAAAACTTGTATTCCTTCTTCGCAGCCTACATGGACTAGATGTTGCGGTTAGAACTTTGGCATGTCCTAAACATGTCAAAAACATGCAGGAGAAGAGCGGTTGGTTGATCAGAATGTCAAGTTACATCACAAATCAGGTGAAGAAATTCAAATAATTGAACCATCATTTCAAGAACCAACTCTGAACTCTCCTTCTTCTGTAGTAGTAGAAACTTACCGATTGCGAGGAAAAGGAATGGAGGAAAGCCACAGTCGAGAAAACAAATTTTTATATCACGTTTTTGACACCGGTCCCAGCGGGGTTCACATTCAAGCCCAATGTCATTGTCGACTGCTACTACTACTTTTTCAGCCTGTCAAGTTTAACAAGGCCTATCTTTAAGATTGGTAAAAACTTGAGAAGACCTCACAATCGAAAATATATACGCATAGCAGTGCCGCGCTACTATCACCTTTGGCAAAAGTATCGTTCGCTGGCAAGGCAGGTTTTCGAGTATGTTTTTCTTACAATGCACCGTAAATGTGTATAATAATCTACGATGCAGTGAGAAAGGAGAAATGTCGATGGCCACGTGCTCCAGAGCACTGTATATGTACATCATCTGCCACAACATTACCCCGACAGGATCTCCTGGAACTGATAAAGCGAAAAATACGATATTTAATAGCTGGCGAGAGTACTCGAATGTTTGATTATGCCACAAACGAAGAAAAAGCCAAACTTCCAAAAGTATACAGCATCAAAATGATGTATTAGAAGCAGTTAACTGTACGAAACAGCAGGAACGCATTTATTGTTGCTGCTGGTGAGGCTGCTTCTTCTCATCAGGAATGTATTCTTGTCCAGCAACGTAAATGATTTCATCAGTGCTGACTTGCTCGTAAGCAGGGGGGGTTTGTTGCTGTTCTTGCTGCTTGACTTGCTGCTTGACTTGCAACAAATAGCTGCGGATAGCGAACGCAAAGTGGAGCTAAAAAAAGAAAATGATATAATGAGTTTTACAAGGTCTAATTAGGAAACTCTAAATAAGATTCCCTTACCTTGAGCAACATGTTGAAGGCCATGGCGATTGTCACAATCCATGCGCTAGTAAGGTACGCAGTCTCGCACGTTTCCATATCGATAGGTTCATCGGGCGTCGACTCGGAAACAATTTCTTTGCAGATTTCATTGTTGAGGCCAAAGAACATGACTGCGCTGGCAACCGCAAAGACCGTATGCAACGCCAAGTCGACAAAGTAGTAGCTCGAAAATAGACTGAGATATTTCACATTGTGTTTGAGCACGCCGATAGCACCAACGACGCACGCCAGCGCAGACAAGTACGAGTACAAGGTCAAGCCGAAAACAGCGCCGTTGTCAGAATCGTCGAATTCCTCGGCGTGCGCAGAAAGCAACAGCGCTCCGTTAAAGTGTGTGATTGCGCCAAGAGCTGCGAGGAAAAGAGTCGCCGTCCTATTCAGTGCTGGTTAATATAAGTTTGAAAACCAACATGACACTGATCGTTCTCACCGAAGACTAATGCAGAAGCAGCATTTGTTCATCATGATGAATCGACTGTGGGAAGAAGAAAAAGAAAGACTTTAGAGAGTAGAGTTGGAGTTTGGAAGCGGGGTCATGCGAGTTTCATTCTCAGCTCTCTCTCTTTGTTGGTTTGCTCATCATGGAAACACTGGAACACCGCAATAACCGTGATTGAACAACTTGCTTAAAAAATCAGTCAAAAGCCTAACAACTCTAGCACCCTTATTGATACAATCAACCCTACCAGCGGGGATGTAACCACAAGCACGACCTTCCATTATTAATCAAGGTATCTTGAATATGCATGGTGTGTTGACGATTTAGAGCCCTGCAAAGAACAGGATTGTACCAGCCATCTCCAAGCGGCGCAAACAAAGTACTAAAAGTACTCTTGTTGTGCTTACAGGTACTGATGATACAGAGGGTAGATATGAATATATCCCTTTTACAGAGCAATTTCGATCAATCTGGCGCACCAAGCATTTTTAACTACCAGTACTAACGCTCCGTTCAGTCTTCATAGACCGACATGGATAGTAGTATTAGCTTTGCCGTTGTTAAGCATCAAAAAGGGAAGCAGGATCTTTGCGGCGACACATCCGCACGGACCATTACTGATGAGAAATACATTATTACGGAGTTGATTGTGACGTTCCACCGCGTTCATTTTGGTTTTCAATCCCTCCTTCTCTCTGTCTTGCAAGCCGGGGTCGACGATAGAAGTTTTTTTTCCCATTTACTACAACACATTTGCATGCCATGAGCCAAGCAGTTCGCTTCGACCTTGCGCGGTATCCAACCAAGGAGACCATAAGAATGATGACCTCGCTGCTGGAGAAGGTGACGGCGGCGAATGATCGGCTCCACCCCACGGCCTCGAGTCCGGGCGATCCAGCACCGAGACGGTCTCGTAGCCTTTCTCATCCTTCGCCGTACACATGTTTCCACGCTCGCTCCATTCCCAGTATATCCATTCACGCATATCTCTCACGAATCCTCAAATATTGTCCATGCGCAAACGAGTGTTTTTTGGCACTGCTTGTATATTTTGACCGACTGTCCAAACCCACCGCTTCTCGGCAACCCCTTCGCATCGATTCATTTAATATCCACCGTCTGTTGATTGCCGGCATAATGGTTGCCAGCAAACTGTTCTCTGATGTCTTTTTCACTAATACCCGATACGCCAAAGTAAGTTACATTGCATAATACTCTCCCTGAAATGGCTTGGTAATCCTCATATATCCATCTATGTGTAGGTTGGCGGGTTACCCGTTTCTGAACTTAATCTTCTTGAGGTTGAATTCTTAGCCTTGAATGACTATTCACTGTTTGTAACTGTTGACGAGCTACAACATTACGGTGATCAATTACTTCTGCATTGGCTGCGAGAACAGGAAGGATACGTGGACACACGAGCACCATCGCGGCAATTGGCTAATGCACCGGATCAAGAGCAGCAGCATCAAGCTATGGAAGAACATCAAGTGGATGAACAGATAAACAACCGAGTAACAAAGGCTGCGCGGCAGCTATCGATTGACCATGGCGATAAAAGGAACGAAGAGCACCATCGACCGACCAAGAAGGCCAGCTTCTCAAAAGACGAGCCTAAGCAGCACTTGCCCACACCTCCAGGATCATCATCCCCATCACACAATACGTCTTCTACCTCTTCCTCCTCTGCTGCTTCGCAAAATCAAAGTCATTCCCGCCCGCGCAGTTTATCGTCTCACAATGTACCTTCCCGCTACGAATTCTATTCAACCATGTCATAAATTTATACGCGGAGAAAGATGGCTGGTCTGTCTTGACTTTTTTATCGCTATACTTTATTTATTTATTATGACTACTACTCAATGAGTTTGTATTTTGGATATTTTGGTTCCCACATGAAGTCGCGAACGAGGGATTCCACATCTGTTGTATGGTTGATTCTGGCTTCACCGGACTCGAGAGCTTTTTTGGCAACTGCGGTCGCAACGAGCATGCTGACTTTGCGCGCATCATCGATATCCGGTAGCAAACTCTGTGTAATATCCTTGGCCTGCGCGGCAGATGAACATTCGCTGATAGCAGAGACCCCGGCAAATATCATCTCGTCCGTGCAGTGTTTGGCGCGACTCACAATGCATCCAAGCCCGATACCAGGAAAAGCGAACGAGTTGTTGCATTCCGCGACTTGGTACTTTTTGCCATTTACTTCTACTGGATCAAAGGGGGAGCCCGTGGTTATGATCGCTTTGCCTTTGGTCTACATTATCCCGCTGTTAAGCAATGGATTTGCAATAAACCTGAGTGTTCAATCGATTACCCAGCGTAGAATGTGATCGGGCGTGGCCTCGTGAAGCCACGTGGGATTGGATAACGGAAAGATCATCGGCGTCTCACAGTGGTCAGCCATGGTAGTCACCACCTCCTCTGTGAAAGCACCTGGTACAGTCGAGCAGCCAATGAGGATGGTTGGCTTGACCTTTTTCACCACATCAAGTAACTGTGGGACACCATCTATATCATCCCAGCAAGACTCGCCGCGACGCACGTAAAGCTCCTGCTGTTCCGAAAATCTATATTGATCGCTGCTTACTTTATCGCAGAGCAATCCAGGGCGATCCAAGCACCAGAACCGCTTAGCAGCTTCTTCCTTGCTCAACCCTGCCTCGTGCTCCATGTAGCTTCTCAACTGGTCTGCTATGCCAATACCGGCGGTTCCGGAACCAAAGATAACCACACGCTGATCTTGAACTTTGTCGGCTGTCAACTTTAAGCCAGCCATTATGCAAGCCAGCGTGATAGCACCGGTTCCTTGGACGTCGTCGTTGAAAGTAGCCATTTGGGTCTTGTATTTGGTAAGCAAGCGGCGTGCATTGTCGACACCGAAATCCTCCCAGTGCAAGAACGCGTTCGGGAAATGTTTTTGGACTATCTGCACAAAGTGATCCACAAACTCGTCGTATTCTTGCCCACGTAGACGCTTGTGCCGCCATCCAAGATACAACGGATCGTCAAGCAAGTTTTGGTTGTTTGTGCCCACATCCAGCACGACAGGCAGCACACGTCCGGGGTTGACGCCGGCCATGGCTGTGTACAGCACGAGCTTGGCAACCGAAATGGCAATGCCTCCAACGCCCTGGTCGCCGATACCCAGAATTTCCTCGCTATCGGTGACAACAATCAGATCAACGTCGGCTGGCTTGATACTGCATTGCACTGAAGCTTCCAGCATCACATTCTCCAGACTGTCCTTCTCCGGATAGTTGAGATAGACACCTCTCCTTCAAGAATTGTATGTAAGAAGTTCATAGTAGCTAACACTCTGACTCAATCGAAACTCACGACCTGTGAAACACATGAGAGTAACTACAAGTATGTACAGCGTGTGACACATTGATCGTTGTTAACATCGACGTCAGTCAAACAGAGCGTTTCTTCGCCACGTACCTCGAGATATAGTCGCCTTCCGTAGGTGTATAGATTATCGGAAGCAGTTCCTTTAAATTTTTGGCAATAAAGTTGTAGAAAAGCGTCTCATTTTGATCATGGATATCTAATTACATACAAGGACATTGTAAGTTATCCATCGAAACGGGCGGGCAAATTATATCGTCACGTACTCTGCATGAAAGCATTCTTGATGATAGGTCTTTGCAACACATCGTACTGCTCCTTGAGACGCGCTGTCTGTTCGTCGAGACTATTGACTTGGTATGGCAGCAGGCTGGCTATTCGAAACGTGTCTCGCTCTTCCTTGGTGTACGCGGTACCCTTGTTTAGCAGCGGATGGCTCAAGATAATTTGGCCGGATAGCGTCGTCTCAACCGTTGACGGTGTGCCGGGTTTATCACCGTATGTATGCGTCTTTATACGCTTGGAGGGATGAATAGGACTATCCTTGATGGGAGACTTTACTGTGGAACTCATGAAGCGGCGGAACAACAAGTGATGGCGAAAACGCATGAAAAAGAGCAAGATGAAAAGTCTGTTTCGGCGGGCACTGACCCCTTTTTATCCGTTTTGATCCTCGACAATAAAGCTCAGGCAGGCCCTTGCAAATGACCCCGCAGCCCTTGACCACCCTCAAAGAGGCATTCCCGAATCTTGACGAAGACGTTATCGACGATGTGCTTGTCTCTACTCACAATGACATGGACGCTGCGTTTGATGTACTCCTGACATTATCTTCCGATCAACCGTCGCAGCGACCTCCAACGCCACCGAGACCTTGTCCGGTCCGTATTTCTTTTATCAATTGAAAAAACGTTACCGTTTGCTAATACGTCAACGCTAGACTACTTGTTCTTCTTCCACAACAGCCTCCTCTAACCGTCGCCACCTCCGGACCCGAAGCTCAGAATGCACAAACGTGAGTTGTATTGATATCAATACCACTCGTAAAGTATCGACCGCTTATGACAAGAATGTAGCCGTTCATCAACAACAACACTACAACTTCGCGTATCCAATGCTATCGACCTACTGTCACCAATGACCTTACAAATGTAAGCTAGTTACGATTTTTCATTTGCTCGGCAAGGCCTTATGCCAAGCTTTGTGTCACCACAGCCATTTTTGCAAGCGACAAAGCAAGAGTGCCGCAATGCAAGGCAGGAGCTGGCGCAGTGGCGCCAAGAGTTAGCTCAGGCGAGTCGCAGAAGACACTCCGATCACCGTAGACCACGACCGTCAACGTCCTCGATCTCCCTGAACAGTGAGTAGCAATATTTATATCCGGATCAATTGCCCTAGAAAGGTTAATTTGATACATGCACTGTAGGTCAGTACTCTTCAATGGTTCCACAAGAATGGAGATGTAAGGGTATTGTTGCAGAAATGGATGGTGATATTCATGGCTCACTCAAATGTTATCTGTAGACTGGAAAAATGCCACCTCCTCATTGTATCAAAAGCTTGCCTCCAGCACAGTACGGTAGGGATATATACGCAACGCGATCCTCGAAAAAGAAGAACAAGAATACCAACTTATCCTTTAGAGTTGACATGCCTGCAACTCGAACCGACCCTTCATCTCGAATTTCCGGACCGAACTCGTTAGCTCCACCCCCACCTCATACGTTGCGACCAACTTCCAGTGACTCGGCACTACCTACACAGGGTCAAGATTCCAGACAACAACAACAACAACAGCAGCAGCAGCGGGAAACGCCAGCACCGCAGCTACCACCGCGTGGTGATCGAAACCGGCCGTTACCGCCCATTCCTCGGGTCCCTGTACCTTCAGCAGACGCAGTGCCGGGGAGAGCAGGCAGCACAAACCCGTTTGATCAGAATGGCTCGAACGACGAAGAAGACGTGCCTCCACCAGCTTACGAAACTCATCAATTTGATGCCTACGTTGATCCACAGGATGCAGATCGTGTCATACAAGAACATCAACAACGACAGCTATTTTCAGCTTCGTCCTCTTCATAACCATGCTCCACCATCACCACCGCCTATACATCCTCCTTCTCACTCGCTGCTAGTATATTGAAATTATGGCTGTAAGCTTTTTTCACATGGCACATCTTTCTATCTGCTTTAAATTTTGCCAAGGATAAGGACAATCGCCCAATGTTGTGGCACAAACCCAACTTTCAAAAAAAAAGTTTATTGTTTTTCTTCATGCATAATACACTTGAGTCACTTGATTGTTATCATCGACAAACACGTTCAAGCGACCGGGAAGATAATCTCTTGTCATTGGCATGCCTGGAGTTACTACCCGATTACCGGGAGGCAAGCTTGATTTTGGAAACTACACGTACAGCAACGTCGTCGTGTCAAAGCCGTTCATACGAGATATACTGTGTAAACTTCTGTTGTACCTGCTGTTCGCTGCTTTGGGCAGATTCTTCACCTGCCACGAGCGTTTTGCCCACGAGCTTGGCGCGCCACTCTTCTACGTCGTCTTGTGGTTCGAAAAGAAATTCTGTCATTATGAAAGACTGCGCGGTAGATATAGAGCAAGCAAAAACGAAAAATAGGGAAAAGGAAGATTGCGCAAACAGTGTATGCATGCTTATATTTATTGTAATTAGATTGCGCTAACTCGCATTTGGTGTCACACAGACACCACCGGGAAAGAGGGATCGTGACACTCGCAACGCCAGCTGGCCCGTCCCACACCCAGGCTTAGTTTCCATGAATGTTTTGATCCCCGGCAGACGAGATCAGCAAAACGACGACGAGCATGGGCTGATCACGCAGCAGCGCAGCACGGACTCGGAGGCTCTTATTCCTCTCAGGAAAGCGATCAACTTGCTCCTGCGTATTCAACAATCTTCTCAGAAACGATCGCACCGAGATCCTTCCGGTAACGAAAATATCTAGACCTACGCGTCCGTCAACAACGTGTACTGACGATCGACGTGTATATATGTATATATGAAAAGATCCTGTTGCGCGAGCGCAAGCGTCTCTGCAAGCTGCTGACCCGAACGACGTGTATTCCTTGCTACGCGAACGGTTCCTGCACAGAGACGAGGCCGCGTTCTCGCTGGCGAAACAAATAGATGAACACCAGCCTGCAGCGTTCATGGACCTGCTTGAGCAAGAATTGTCCATCTGGGATGATAAACGGCGTCAGCTAGCTGCATTGCTGGTATTGCATCATTTGAGGAAAAGCACGGGCAAAGAAGCCATCGTTGCGACAAAGTACAGTCAAGAGCATCAACAGCCAACATTGATTGCCTGCGCAGCTTGCGATGTGATAACAGCCTCAACTTTATCGGAAAAGGCACATGTAGAAACTGTGCTGGGTATCCTGGAAAGATGGAGAAAAACACAACAACAGCAAAAGATGGATCCGATCGAGCAAGCTGGGTGGCAGCAACTGCATACTACTTTTATGCAGTCTGAGGATAACGACTGGCGACTGATCCTGCCATGGCTGCAAACCAAATACGTCTTGTCGACAAAACCATTATCGCCGAAACGTCGGGCTGCCATTCTGGAAACTCGGTGCTCAAAATGGATGAAGCTTGCAGTGTTTGCTGTATTGAAGAAAGGGAATTGGGTTGGTGAGGAGATCGAGCGGCAGCTTTTGGATGAATGCTTGCAGAAGAACGGCGACGCTTCTTCCTCCTCGAATGGGCATCCATTGCTAGCTCAAATGATGCTTTGTGCGCCGAACCTGTTTGACGGCAGCAGGGACATCAGCAGAGACTTGGTATACCAGTTAGTGCAGCAAGCATTGCTGCAAGATGATGAAAAATACCCAGATTCAGTGATAGCATACATGCTACAGCAACCAGCCGATGCAATGCGAGCTCTAGTGCAAGGAATTCAACAGGACAACAAGAAAAGTTTTGAACTCACAGGTGCGCTCGTACGAAACGCTGCTTCTAGTCTTACACGAGACAAGATTGGATCTGCGTTTGCAGAACAGCTCCTCCCGCTGGTCGCGCGGTCTCATAGCGCGTGCGAAGCCTTGATTACCTGCATGGATATTATCGGTACGTGAATAGAATAAGCCTAGACTCAGTAGCTGTTAAGACTTAATGATGTATAGATCTTCCGGCGCTCACTTTAAGGTTAATGGCGATGACGAATACCACTGATCCGCGGGCTGGCAGCGTGTGCAAAGGACTCATCGCCAAGGCATTGCTTTCCAAGCGCTGGGCAGATGGTTATGGCCTGTTAATATTCATTGATATGGTCCGGGATTTCAAGCATGCGCGGCAGTTCACTTCAGATTGCAAGGTGACAAACATCAAGTCACCAAGCCAGTTGATGGATAGCATGAAGAAGGCAGAAAAAGAAGAGCAGCATTGTCTCAGTGTTCAGCAAGTATTTGAACTATCGATGGGACTACTTTCCACAGTACATTTGTGGAGCATGAAGGTAAGAAAAAGTTCAATCAAACAGATTTTAGTCGGAAATCTTGAACCGTTTTCAATAGGCACCCAGAGAAGCGATCGAGAATGGATTGAGGCAGTTGGTCATCAAGACATACGCAGCACCGTCCGACGATACCTTTTTAACAGCATGGCATTATCTCAGTCCTGCTTTCGCGAAGCACTCCAGCGAAATTTGGTCTGTGCTGCAAGCTGTGAGCAAACTTTTGCGCGAACAACCACGGCCTCGGACGACACAAGACGAGAGCCTAGTATACGCTCGCGTGTCACCACTGTTGATTCTAAAGTCGATACCGGAGACGTGCTTCGC
Organism: Rhizomucor pusillus; assembly: GCF_041956525.1. NCBI lineage: Eukaryota > Fungi > Mucoromycota > Mucoromycetes > Mucorales > Lichtheimiaceae > Rhizomucor > Rhizomucor pusillus. The sequence goes on along the minus strand of NW_027192160.1, from coordinate 342,169 downwards.
GGATGTAAGGCTATATCACACCGTGACGGGATGGACGGACGATGGATTGCAGTTTGCAGAGTCCGATATTAAATGGACAAGGGAGCCGTTCGAGCATCAAGATACAAGCCGGATCTTGTTTGAAGAATTACTGGCTCGGTAAGTTTATTGTTGTCATTGTTGTCTTGAAAACAACGAAAACTTATTTGTTGTGGTCACAGGGTGCAACACCGCGTTGAGTACGACGTTGTCCGCCAACTGGCGCAGGAAATGTTGAAGAAGATCTTTGTTCTCGCTGCTGCATGACATCATCGCTGAGCGCCAAAATCAGAGCCGCTGCCCACCGCTGGCAGCAACAGGGTTTTGTTGTTGTTGCTAGATACCCTCTTTTTTTTTCTCTTTTTCCCCATTATTATTGTTGAACGATCACAATGTTTTCACGCGCTGTACGAATCACCAATCCGCAGTACACTTGTAAACGCGCCATCTGGACTGCTCAGAAGCCATCCGCGGCTACAACGACGATCATGCGTCGTCCACGTAAGGAAGAGAGAGCGAGAGCGCGCGGTTGGGGTAGGGGACGGAGAAATAAATGTATACATCGTTGTTAGACAAAATTCCACGAAAGGCCGTGATTGGCTCTGCGGCTGTGACGACCGCTGGCGTCGGGTCGTCGTTGTTGCTCAAGAAACCAGTGTTGTGTCAAGGTAAACAAACGCGCCGAGGGAAAGGGAAGGAAAAGCTGTTGATAAAAGTTGGGGAAAAATATAGGCGCGACGATGATTGGAACAACGACGTCGCCGGTCGCCGGAGCCCGGCCGCCGTTCGAAAAGGACAACGACGATGCCATCTCAGATGCGGTAACGGGCCGTAATGGACGAGGAGGACTATTCCACAAGGGCGAGCTATCGTTCGGCGTTGTGCTTGGATTTTGCACTGGATATCTGATAAAGAAGGTCGGCAAACTGTTTGCGCTCGCTGTCGGTGCTGGATTCGTGTTTCTGCAGGTAAAATTTGGCGCGATATCGAGAGATCGTTTGCACGGACGTATTCACATATTATTAGTACATGTCGATGAAAGGATTCGTGACGGTACACTGGGATAGACTCGAAGGCGGATATCAAAAGCAGTTTGACGTGGATGCGGACGGCAAAGTGACTACGCGGGACGTACGAAGCAAATGGAACACGCTCGTTTCCTTCCTAACTCGAAACATCCAATTCAAATCGACCTTTGTAATTGGACTCTACGCCGGCGTTCGGTATGGCTAGATGGATAGAATACTCGCTTGTGTGAAAAACATTATGATATACGTGCGAAACAGGAGATTTTTGTCGATTAGTTTGGTTTTCTTGGTATTCTTTTCCTCGATTTGCGATTTGCCGTTTATGGGGCTAGTGAGAAAATTGAAACGTTTGAAAGAGACCTGCTTGGAAATATGGCCAGTCTTTAAATATTTCGTGGGATTTGCGATGACCAAGCTGAAATTGCTTGGTGCCAATGGCCTTGTTCGCGGACTTGTCGCCGAATGGACGGAGGATGAACCATGTGTGGGGTAAGTCAGATTTCATGTCTCTTAACACTCGCTGCTGGCTGCTTTGGCAGGTAGAAATTTAATGTCGTGAAAAGGAAGTAATAAAGTTTATATATCGAGAAAAAGGATTGTGTGAGAGATATTTGAAGGGCTCCTCCAATTTCTCTTATTGTGGGCAAAGAAGCTAGGTCCAATTTTGAGGGATTTGGCAGGAGTCTATTCTCACTGCGGCCTGAAATGGTCAGTGTGGGGAAAGAATGCTGAGGTAACACAAATCTCATCGAGGATTACTATTCCGGTAACTTCTTTTGATCCAGCATATATAAATTGCCCACCCTGTATTAGCAGCACGTTCCCATCATCGCCCGTCTATATTATTATTCCTTTAATGCAAATGAACTCCACAAACAAGGCTGAAGTCGAGCACCGCGAAGCTGTCCCTATCGACATTGAAAAGGGTGAAACCGCCGTTGCAATCGAGCACAATCATCATCAGCAGCAGCAACACGGAGCAGTAGGCCACCAAAAGAAGGTCGCTAACCCTCTCGCTATCGGGTTCGGTGCTTTCGGTCTCGCGTCCTTTGTTATCGGTATCACGAACACTGGCATTATCACCAATCTTCCTCAAGGAGCACTTCCCGTCGCTCTCGGTTTCGGCGCCATGGGTCAGTTCATTGGCGGCATGGGCGAACTCTTGCTAGGCAACACGTTTGGCGGCACCTCCATGCTTACTTACTCTGGGTTCTTCTTTTCGTACGGCATCATGTTCTCGAACAGCACCGGTGTCTTTGGCGCTTTGGAGACAAATATGACCGAGCTGGAAAACGTCATTGGTCTTTGGCAAATCGCCTTTTGTATCCCTTCGTTTATCTTCTTCTTTTGCACGTTCAAGCAACCTAGACTCATTTCCCTCGTCTTGCTCCAAGTGTTCTTGACCTTCTTCTTTGGTGGTGTCGGTGCTCTCACCGGTGTGCATGGTTTGACCCAGGCTGGCGGCTGGCTCTCGTTCACCTTGGCCATCACGGCCTGGTACGTCATGGCAGCTATGCTTCTCGAGGAGGAGAAGGTGGTCAGACTGCCCTTCTTTTAATTCCTTTTTTTTTCTTTCTTTCGAAACATACACACTCAAGAGAGACAGGGTTCGGTCTTCTAGCGCTTAACAAACAACCCGCCGTTCCCTTCTTTCTTTTGTATACTATTACACATTATCTAAATTTCAAATGATCCCCTGGCTTGTTTTTCTCTCCTCACTTGTTGTAAAGCTAGTATCTATATTGTTATCTTTACTGCTGTTTTGCAGCATTTTTTGCCTGGCGCAGCTGCTGTATTATACCCCCACCAGTACTATTATTCTCACTACGCACATTATACATACAATAAAATCCTCCCGTCTTTTCCCAACTGTACTATGTACTACAATGTTGGCATTTTATTGAACCTTGGTCGTGCAAACCGCCATATTCAGCAACAAGACCTGTCAACCGCCGTATATACATTTTTGCACGACCATGAATGCATATTTATCATTGAATGGAACACTTCGCTTTGGAGTTACTACTTGTGTGAGCAAGGGATGGTGAAACGTAACAGGCATATGTACAATTAATGACGGCACCTTGCTTGTCGGGGAACTTGAGGTTTTCGGGCATTTCTTGAACCTTAGGTGTAAATCTTCCATGGCGGAGAGAAAGGCGATGATAGGTTCAGAATACATGTATGAGATTTTCACATAGTGTGAAGCCATAGAGTTATACCCTTTCGTGTCCTTGTACATAGAAGGATACTCCAAGTTTATAACCATTGCTTTGGATATTTGTGCTAACAACTTCACTGTTGTTAATGTTCTAAAGTAACGTATACAGTAAAGGGATCTAAGCACTACTTCAATTCCATAGAAAAGGGCAATAAAGAGACCGTTATCGGTATCCAATCATAAACGCAGGATTGCACTTGCTGAGCTGGGCTTTTATGCACTCGTACCATGTCTCTAACGTTTTTGAAAGAAATTTCTAATATGCGGCCATGTTATAAAATGGTTAGTACGATACAGGAAGCTGGCTATTTGCGTCCAAGTTCCCATCATCACTGCTGTAAGCAAAAAAAAACAAGTTGCCAACAGCAACAGCCGCCCGTCTCCTGTGCCCTGTTCGAACCTCTAGAGGTGCAGCAGTTCTTTTTTATATCAACGCAGAGTTTATCCAATACATAGATAGAAAACTTTATTAAGTCTTTCACTGTTATCTTTGGCGCTCGCGAGATTCTTTGGAGGGCGGTAACGCCGGCGGCGCAAACCGCAATGGAAAAAAAGAAACCGACAAGATCTCCCTGATGAGGATTTTTACCCCTGTATATCCTAGTCGATCCCAAAATTCGTCCCACTCCATCACGACTGTCAAAGTCTTCGGGTGCTGATCGCTGTTTACTGCTGGCTAGCACAGTTGGAGGATCGACCCGAGAGTCTCATCTATTGATTCGGTTTTGAATGGTAATGTGTAGAAAATGAGTCCATACTATGCAGCAGGGTCAGATTTTTCCCTTCTTGAATTTAAGCAGCACAACGCATCAAGGGATAAAGTGCAAGGGCATAGATCTCTTACTGTCCTTTATCTTTCTTCTTGGTCGAGAATCTTTTAAGTTCTTGCAACCTCCCTTCTTTGCAGTTAACTCAGTGCTGTGGCTAAATTCTACTAGCATTTCGTCCGCCGAATCCTTGCCCCTTGCAGCGCAAAAGTTGGGAACCTACATAGGATACCAGTTCCCTGAGATGTTGCTTGGCAAAACGCTCTTCTTGTATGGCAGCAGTAGTAGTAGCAGCAGCAGCAACCCCTTATATTCGTTGGTACTATTCGAAAAAGGAGCTTAGATTAACAAAATCAAGGAAAAAGAAAGCCTTGCCAAAGAATATATAAAGGGAGAAAGCTCCTCAACATGACCAAACATTCCCTTAGCAAACAGCTATAAACTCGATCTCCAGACTACATCCACAGCACTCACACAAAAAGTAACCAAGATGCGTTTCTCTATTCTTGCTTCCGTTGCTCTCTTTGCCGCTACTGTTCTTGCTGCTCCTACCCTACCAGTTGGTGATTCCGCCGTCGGTGGCGTTGGACAAACTGTCGAAGCTGCTACCTCCGGTTTCGGTCTCAGTGGTGTCACTGATAGTATTACCGGTGGTGTTACCGGCGGCAGCGATTCTGGCGCTGGTGCAGGTGCTCCCACTGCTCCCGATGCTGGTGCTGCTCCCGACGCCGGTGCTGCTCCTGATGCTGGTGCTGGTGACCAGGGCGACCAACAAACTGAATGCCAAAAGAATCCTGAAAGCGACGCATGCGAAGGCGAACAAGAACAGGACAACCCAAACGATTCCGCTTAAACGCTATATCTATCAATTCCAACCAGTAACAGTGAGACATAGAATATTAGGTCTCGCGCTGTTGTTGTAGCTAGTATATTCAAGTATACCTGTCTTTTTTTAAGTAAAGACTAGTAGCTGTTTTTTATTAGTCCTTTTTCACTTTCACTGTATCTGCTGCTCTCGTCCACACAAAATAAGAGCGATGCCATTGATTGTATTATCTTGTTTATATATTTATGTTGAATGTTAATCAAAGCACGGTGGACTCGTCATTACGATACCACCTTCAGCGAACAAGTTTTCATATTGAAAGGCTCATAACGTCTTCTCTGAGCGGCATGGTTGCTGGGCTGTAACTGTTCATGCAGACTAGACAATTTGGAGTACAGAAGCCATCATCGTTACCTGGTACACAGTCTACAAAATTCGTCCGAGATCCTTCTTTGCATTTGAATCTGAATGAGTTTTTCGGCTGTAACGTAAGCTCTCAGCAATTTGCCAACCATGCCTAAGCACGAAAACCGATATATCAGCGGTGTTGCCCGGGGTCTACATATGATAATCACCGCAGTTTATAGGAGTGGTAAATCTGCATCTCCTCACATAACTACGTAGGAGTAGCTACGGGATACATACAAATATTTGAGGTTCACAAAGTCCAGCTGGATGTACATAGGGAGCAGCGAAAAGCGGCAAACAACTTGCAGATCAATTTTGGCTTACCACTACTACAAATAAGCATTGTCGTCGTCTGACCACGAATCAAAAGCTGTGGCAAAAAGAATAGGAGTATGCTGCGCACGTATGCATGTGCTCAAGCAACAAAGAGACGGAGAATAAGCCAGTCGTACATAGAACAGGAAGATCGTTCCGTGAATTTCAATAAGCTCAGAAGGAAAATGAATACAGTAGATGCATGAACCATTATGCTACAGGAAGCAAGCACCAGCGTTTATTTGCCTTCAAAGGAATTGACGCAAAAATCATCTATGTTTACAGAACAACTTCTAGCGATCTCTGCAAAGACAAGCCCGTAGGTCATTGCATGGCTGCCTTTTCTGATCTATGTAAATCAAAAGCAGCTGGACTATCTCGCATAGGACTTCAAAGCAGTATATTACCACCATCTGACTAGAATGTCCTCTCCATCACTCTCTGTCCTAGTCGGGTACAATAACAAAGTAATATTCCCTACAGTATTTGCTTTCCCATGTCTATCTGTCAGCGTGTTGTTGTAGTTGCAGGAACAGTCGCTAGATATCGTCTCTTCGCTCAATTTTATATAAGGCATTATGTGCACTCAGTGCAAAATTATGATGGGATTGCCGCCCCCAGAGTCTCTTGGGTCTTTTAACAGTGGCGAGCCAGTTGGACTCAATACAAGCTCCCTTTTGCATCTGTGGTCTTGATTCTTTCAGCTGCAATGACGAGCCTATCAACAATCATGCATATCTCTAGGCAGGATACTAGAATGTTACGTTAAAGACGCCAACCCTGTACTGTATGAAAATTAATACGGTTAGCAGCGGCGAATCTGGCTTCCTAATTTATCTAGCAGCAGTGAAGCATGGCAGCCTATATAGTATCCAAACTTTCTTTGGCGGCATATTACAAACAAACGTTTTGCGCGTATGCACCTTGAACGTATAGAATTATCATGATCCAGAAAGCTAGAAAAAGTGTACGTAGAAGAAGGAGACAAGAATGCATTTGTCTTCTTCATTTTCAAGCTAGGAAGGGTAAGGAAACTGTAGGATCCCATGTACCAGTATTGTTTTGTCACGAAAGGAGTCAACGCAAAGCGGATCTATGTGGACTTGTGAACACAAGCGCTGCACAACTCCTGGCGATCTCCGCAAAATAGACTCCTACATAGCTCTTTACATGCTCGTCACTTTTGATCGGTGGTTGCTAGAGACAATATACAAAGCAAGAAAAAGAATAGAGTAACTGTGACTACAGCTATGTCATTATGTTGAATATAATGTTACAAAAGACTTCATTTAGAACGGAGAGAGAGATGTTAAGCGTGCAAAGGGTCGCATCTTAGCCCCCTTCTTATTTTACTGCCTATACATTTATGTAACTTTATGACGGATCCCGAGGCAGAGTGTGCATGCAATATAGGGGAAAACATGGGAAATAAGATAGTAAACCAAGGAATGAGAGACAAGTTTATGCATGAGATCAGGAGTTCTTTCGACCGTGCTATCCAAAGGACATTTTGAGATTTCAAGAAGGAGGGTTGAAAAAGGATATATAAAGAAAGGGCTACTACATACCACGACCTAGCAGCTCCCACCGTCAGTTTTATCAAGAACACAAGATGCGCTCTACTCTTGTCATTGCACTCCTCTTTGCATTCGCCGCTTTCACCCAAGCAGAAGGACTCGGCCAGGTATCAACTGAACCCGACAACATTGTTGAACAAGCAGGCCAGGTCGTTGGCAAGGCTGGCAAAGCCGTATCTGAAGCCATAAATCAAGCCGGCGGCGCTGGAGGTGGTGGAAAGCTCGGCGAGGTCGGCGGTGCTGGCTTTAAAGCTCCTGGCAACTAGATCAAGAACTGTTGACCCATTCGTTTCACGGAATACCTTGGTATTATCAACCCACCCTGCCTGGTTCCCATTGGTTACAGTCCAGTATAATAATACAATATCTTATTTACGTGTTCCTTGATTAAATTGGTTTTCAATATCTGCCTGTTTATGTATGGTTGCGTTTGCAGGATCAGAGCTTTTCTACAATATCGGTCCATTTTCTTTGTTGTTTACATCAGCACAATGGGTTGTGGACAGACTAAGAAGCTGAGTTATAGCTATACAGTTTATGAACGTCATCTTTCTTTATAAATCACAGGCAGCAGCTCCAGCGCCGCTGGTATCCGATTCCGGCCCACCTAGTACTATTTTCTGGAGACTATAGAACGTGCTAACCACCATGATCAAAAGTCCAAAGAGCAGGCATGCCCAATGCTTCAACTTATTCAGCTGGAAAAGCGAGCCTCCAGCGAGTTTGAGGTAACACAAAGGAGGTAGTATGTAAGCGAGTGCCGTGGCTGAAAATCCACCGGTAAGTTCCAAGACGATGCCGAGGTTGCAGGTCAGGAGCGAGACGGTGAGTGCGAGAAGAATCATGGATGTTGTTATGGCAATGTGACGGTGCCAATCAAAAGGTGCGGACGGCCAAAAGAAGGTTTCAAGTACCTACAATAAAACTCTCAATTCTTGATGGTCATTATACATAGAACACGCAGATATATACTTCTCGGCAAACAAAAGCTTCTAAAGGTATAGTTGTGAACATATTCAAGCCAAATGCCAATCGAGCAATGTTAATAAAGACGTTGTCGGGAGGAAAATTGTTAAGGATGTTGCCTAGGAGATTATGCATGCTTAATGTTAGAATAGTTCTCGTAAAAGCATCAAAGTGCATACCTGCGGTTTTATCGGTGAAAACAAGGTAGCCTGATACAGCCAATGTCATACACGTAACAAAGGCTAGTGCCATACTATAATGAGTAACAGTGGCGAATCGATTCAGTGAAGGCTGCTTTAAAGATCCAAAGATATAAAAGCTGTTATGGTGGCATACAAATGCTGAAAACATGGAAACTCATTAACAGAGGACAACCAAGGAATGACAATCCAGTTCGCTTTACCAAAACTAATGACTGCAATCGCTTGGAATATCTCGTCATTAGCAAAATTGAATCGAATATCTGGACTGCCGCGGATCTCGGTCGGTGTCTGTGGAGCTTCGATGGCGACGCTGACGATAATGACGATAATGGATATGATTGCAAGCGCACTTGCTTTTGCCAGTTTGGAGATGTCACGATATAGAGATAGCGGATAGGAGATGAACAGCGTAAAGAAGGAAATACAGAGCCGTCGATTGGCGAAGATCCACAGTACTGGAATCTGATCAATACCAGGTACCAGCGACCGGATGACATGAGGGATGGTATCACCAATGATAACGCAGTATGCACACATGCCTAGATATCAATGAAGCATAAGCTTACATGATCAGTATGCTAGAACATCGTAACAGTACAAACCTCCGAAAGCAAAGGCGAACTGGAAAATTGATATTGCTACAAGTCCTGCGCGTCCAAACGAGAATTCTAATAGGTCCTGATACGTGGCCCTGCCTCCCAACTTTCCATTATACACCAACAACCGGATGGTCCAGTCTAAATTCGTTGTTGCCATGTCAATAAAACAAAAACCGCGTAAAAGTCATAGATACAGATCTACTTGCCAACAACAACGGTCAAAACAATCAGGAGTATGACACCCATTCCAAAACCCTAAGGCATGACAGTAGATTAATAAACAGCGTTGCGGATCAAGAAAATCCAACAGCTTACCGCTTCTTTAAACGAAAGCGGTAATCCGATGATGCCAGCTCCGATGATACTGTTGCTCATATTTAACTAGATTCCACTGTCAGTTTGACTGTGCCCGTTTAGCCTGGTGTGTAACAACCTACGAAGCTCGCAAATATGCTTCCTCCTTCATTCGGGAGGCGGTAAACGACTTTGGGCTCCTCCTCGTCTGCGCTGTCTTCATCGTCAGGTCGTTCCCTTGTTCGACTCAAAGGAGTCGTTTCTGAATCGTCTACTTCCAGCTCGGTATATTCGGGAGCTTCTCTTGTGCGTGCATAGTCCCAGTTTTCGTCAGCGTTGTCATGTTCCTGATGACCATGGGAGACGGATTCTTCAGACGTTCTGTCCGAAAGCAACGCCCGTTTGTCTTCGGCGTCGTCGTGCTGGGTGTTCAGTGAGGTCATGAAGCATAAGAACAGACCACGTTTCTTTTTGTGCAAGCTACCACAGAAAGGAAGATGGTACGTCACACACCACGTTCCAAAATGCCGCTGCTGAGGGCCGATGATCCCTTTTCAGTTCCAAACTGGGTGGGTGCGGGGAGGGGCGTTCGTGAGTGGAACTCAGCTAATTGGATCCATGCGATCTGTGCCTTGACCTCTAATCCAAATAATCTCTTTGCTGCATCTTTGACATCCTCATTTACAGACTGGTTGCACGTCCGTTTCCTAGACATCGCTACTGTCATCAATTTATTACATTATCTAATTTATTTTACCGATGCTTATCTGATTTCATCTACTGGATATTTCCTGGCCATTGGTGCAACATCGACATAGCTGATACGATCCAGAAATGTTGTCTTCAACTGAAATGAGGATTATCTCTAGCACCTCCTGCTGCCTATTCTTTCATCTGATTCAGCGAACAATTGAACCTGGAAACTTTCCAGCAAGACGACGTAGCAAGGATCAAGATGCTGTCATTAAGTTACTTTACACTTATAACTAAAAGACAACGACATAGGAGAGAGATTAGTTGTCATAATCCAAAAGCTGACCTGGTTCCTCAAGCAAGCAGGTGGATCAATTGAATGGGGTAGACGAACCCCGACGATAAATAAGTGTTTCCTTTCCCGTACAGAAAGTATATTATCGAACAAAGAACAGGTGTTTTTTCTGCTTCAGCTTTTTCATTTTTCTTCTTCTTCTTCCTCTTCTTCAAAAATGCGTCTCTCTATCAGCCTAATTGGGATCGCAGCATTGACTAGTTCGCTTTCCTTGACAGCTGTTTCTGCTGGACCGAACAAATTCTGCGAGGGTGACTTTGAGCCGAACGCGGCGCACTGCAAAAAGTTCGATTTCCCGTCATCATCTAGCTCAGGCAGCCAAAGCTGTACTGGCAAAGTGCAGCATTTGGCAAATTGCACAACGTAAGGCTGGCAGATAGGAGGAAAACGAAGGGAGGAAATCAATTACTGTACGTGGCAGCCTAACGTACCCCCTCTCGATTCATGCAGTTTTTACGATATTTCCAAGCTACCAGAAGAAAGCATTGACGATCACACCGCCAAAATGGCTCAACTGATCACTAATGTGTATGTTGGACAGCAATTAAACGTCGATTTACATTGCTCACCATAAAATTTTGCCAAAAGGTTCGAGAACGGTGACACCAAAATGGGATACGCTGCAAGTATAAAGTTTCTTGTTAAGGACACTGCTGGATTCGAGACCCGAATGCTAAATCACTAGGGATCGTTTTGTAGTATGTTGAAAAGCTTGGTGATTGTCGAGGATACACTTCGTAAGTAAAGGGAAAACTGAGAATACTTCATGGTACGGATCAAATATACAAAGAGCACGCTTTTCTCACGGCAATAAATCTAGTGGTTACATTGGATTCACGACGGGAACCAACGATGCATACATGGTGGTTACGCAGTATCTGAAACGACATCCTAAATCTAAGCTTAAAAAATACCTGCCCGAGTTAAGACGATTGAGCAAGCTACCATTTGGTGATGCAGGAAGAGACAATATCAGCGGTCTTAAAGGATACAGCAAAGCATGGCAAAAGGCGGCATGCAAGGACGCCGAATTTATCCAGACCCAATTGGACGTGGGTCACGCAATGTACCTGAAGCCTGCACTCAAGTATGCAGCCAGTGTTGGGATCAAGTCCAATCTAGGCAAAGCATTGTTTTACGGTAAGTGAATGTTCGTCTGCTATCTACAGTTTCTCTTCTCTCAAACCGTGATCCTCTATTGAAAACTACGTCTGTCAAAACAGATACCATCATCCAGCATGGATGGCAAGTAAGTTTAGGCTAAATATTTAAATTATAACGCAATGAATATTGTGCTTACCAGTAACCGATTTTCCGTTCTCAAACATCACTTTTATGGAACAGTACGTCGAACCAGATATCAATCTGCCTCGCATCATTGAATTGACAGGACCGATGGGAGCTAACGAAACCGAGAAAGAGTACTTGACCCGATTCTTGACAACACGCCGGCAGTTAGTGTGCTGCTATCCTGGCGATGTCTGGTAAGTAGCAACGCAGCTGGCGGAGTGATCGACGCCGTTATTGTAAAATACCAGGTTTACCAACTTCAATTGGAAAAAGGAACGAAAGTTCCGATCGTATGTCGGATCTCCAAAAGCTCGTCGATGCATGGGAGGATAACAAGGACTTACGAAAAGCAGTGCACTTGGAAACGTTTGGAGTGACCATTAAAGGAGATGAGGATATGAGCTGGGATAGTCAGAACTGTAAAAAAGCACCCAAGAATAAGAACAAGGCAAAGTCTGTAACGTTACCCATCCCTGATACTTGTCCGAATCCCTTGCTGTCATAAGCTATTAAACATTTACCCGAACTGGGCATTCGGATTACCTGATCTTTTTTCCCTTATTCTTCCTTTGTCTTCTCACCGCATGGAATACCGTTATCTCGGCAACTCAGGACTCAAAGTGAGCGTGCTGTCATTTGGATCCTGGATTACATTTGGTAATGGGAGCGCAATGACGCGTAGTTATTGGGGTTTGCTAATAGCCGTTGCTAGGCGGTCAAATAACGCCCGGTAAAAGACAATAGCCCAAAATAGACTCTGGAGCACAAGGACTCAACGTTTTCCTTTTCGCTTCTAAAGAGCAAACAACCGAAATCGTAAAGACAGCTCTGGAGCTCGGCATCAATCACTTTGATGTGGCAGAATCGCACGCCGGTAAACTTTCGCTTGATCTTGAAAACGGCTAATCTGAAACTTTGCTCGCTGATATACGCGAACTATGCAGGCGGACAAGGTGAAATAGACCTGGGACTTGCGCTGCGAAGCCAAAAGGGTCTCAAACGGTCCGACTTTGTACTATCGACCAAAGTGTTCTGGGGCGGCAAAGGGCCCAATGACCGTGGATTGTCTCGAAAACACATATTTGAAGGACTAATGGCATCGTTGCAGCGGTTACAGCTCGATTACGTTGACATTGTTTATGCACAACGACCTGGTGAGGCTTAGGTTGCTTGGAGGATAGAGATCTGCTAATAGCATCGGATCTAACGTGGAACCTTGGCGCGACGATGTGATAGATCCAGATACACCGATGGAAGAGATTGTCAGAGCATTCAACTGGTGTATTGACAAGGGCATGGCTCTTTATTGGGCTACGAGTGAATGGCCAGCTTATCTGATCGTGGAAGCCCATGCTGTAGCAAACCGTCTTCAACTTATCTCGCCTATTACTGAGGTAAAGTTATCTAAAGGGAGTCTTCTTCTTGCCAAACGCGTTCTTAAATTTTTTCGTTGTTCGTCTAGTCCCCACAATATAATATGCTCAATCGCGAACGCGTAGAAAAGGAGTATCTGCCATTATACCAGAAATTCAAAATGGGCATTTGCACCTGGTCTCCACTCGCTTCTGGTATGAAAAGTGGATGATAAGATAGACTAACGACCAGTAATTAATTGATTGATTGGGGATGATTAGGTCTATTGACCGGCAAATACAACGACGGCGTGATCCCGCCTTATTCCCGGTTGGCAATTCAAGATCATCCCGTCATTAACCGGTTACGCAACGGATACTTTAGCGAAGAAGGACGGCGAAAAATCGAAAAGATCAAATTGATCTGTGTAAGGAATATCAAGAAGCGCGAATTAATTAGTGAGGGTAATGAGGGTGGCTAATTATTACTTGATGTGGGAATCGATATGCAAAAAATAGCAAATTGCTCAGCGATTAGGCTGTACGCCGGCTCAACTTGCAATTGCATGGTGTCTTCGCAATCCTCACGTGTCGTCTGTAATCATTGGAGCATCTACGCCAGAACAAGCCAAGGAGAACATCCAAGCGCTCAAGATACGGCATCTTTTGACAGAGGAAGTCATACAGGATCTGGATAGGGTAAGTAACACACGCTAGCATAACAATTTTGCACGAAAAAGGCGAGTATTAATATTTTGCTTAGATTTTGGGTAATAAGCCTGAGCCTGTCTTTGATTTTAGGAAATCATAATTGCAATGCGGCGCGGGCGGGGGAACAACGAGAATCAGTCTGGGAGAAAAAGAATTGGGGTTGTTTATGCTTCTCGTTTGATGATCACATTGTACAAACAAATTTATTGAAATATGAACAACCAAAAAGAAAGAGAAGAAAAAAGACAAAGAAGAGGGGTTAACATTATTGTGTTTTGGTATACATACAAAAGGCAGGCGAGACAGAGTGAAAGACGACGACAGACAGCGCAGGGCAGGAGAGAAAAAAAAAGAAGAAATATTGAGAGAGAGAGAGATTGATGTGAGTAGTGGAGAGGTGTATTAGTTAGTTTGTGTAAAAGTAAAAGAGTTCATCCTTGTCGAATTGTGAAAAGTCCATGGCCATGGGATGGTGATGATATGTGGGCGCTGTCATGGTAACAGCTGAGGTATCATGTGGAGGAAACATGGGCGCCTCAGGGGTGCCAGGTGCGGAATCAGATATGATGGAAGAACCACTCATCACGAGTTGTTGGTCCGAGAACCAATCGTCCTGTGTCTGGCGATAGCTGCTGGTAGCGAATCGAAGCGGGTCTTCTTCGAACAGAGGATACAACAAATTGAGGATATCAAATTGTTCTGCGAGTTGCTTGGCTCGATAAAATGTGATCCTAGGAAGAGACAATGATGGCAATAAGGTTTAAGGGTGAGCCGTTGCTGGTGCTGCTAAGTCTTGAGATGGGGATCTAATTACGTACCATACGCCCTTTAGATGCATCGCGCCAACCTTGACTACTACACGGGTCTTTTCGTTCTTTAGGATGCCGTCGCGTTTGCCCCGAGAGATGCCAGCTACGTTGAGCAGCTTTGTGCCATTGATCATGTCGTTATCTATAAACAGCAATCACGACTCAGTTTTGGTCTGTACTAAAATTTTCCTTTTCCTTTTCCAATGCTTTACCGTTTCGTCTGGAGACGCAGATACCGCGTGCATCGACTTGGAAGCAGAGTGTGTTTTGATCTTCCCAGATAGAAGTAGTCAATTTGGGTTGGGTGTGGGCGTAAGTAGGCGGTGGAGGTGGCGGCGGTTGCCAAGGAGCTGCTGCTGGAGCTGCACCAAAGTACGGATGATGATACTGAGGCGGCGGCGGAGGCTGGTGTTGCGGCGGCGGAACAGAATGGTAGTATGCGCCGTGTTGAGAGTGATCTGGCATTGACATATCCATGGAAAAGGTTGGTAATAAAAAGGGCAGTGCAAGAAGCGAGTAAAGAAGAAGAAAGGGAAAGGAAAAGGGAAAAACAGAAAAAGGTTTGGTTTTATGGGATTGACAAGCCAAGAGGAAAATGGCCCAAAAATAGTGGCTCTCCGCGTAAACATAGTTACTGTTTGAATAAACAAGGCTGCAATACATTGGCAATTAGGGTTAAATCGGGTTTCATGACAAGGGCCCTTTTGGCTCGGTAGTGTGCAACCTTGGCTGGCTCACACTCTTTCTCTCTTTCGGGTCATCGACGTAAGCGCTCCCAAGACAACTGATGATCGGCACCAACGGATTTAATGACCATAATGGCAAGTGCGCCTCATTCCGTTTCAAACACCGTTTCCCAGTCGCCAAGGTTACTCGTCGTATCCACGCACAGACGGTTCCTCAGCCTTCCCATTTTATTATCACACTTTATTCTGATTTCGTATATCTCGATCCTGGAAGAGTACCGGTGCAACGTAGCCTACCAGTAGCATCTAGTGCGGGGTGGGAGAAAATTACATCAACGAAACTCACAATGGATCTGGGAGTACAAAGATGGCACAGTCTTGGATGAAACGCCACACGACCCACTTAGGATTTTTTCTCTCGGCTCTCTGTACTTTTTTTTTCCCTTGTCCACTTGGCGGCGGGCTTCTTCCTGGAGGGGTAAGTTACTCCTTTACCCCCTTTCTCCCGTTGAAATTACAACCCTGTCTCCACGCCTACGAAAGGAAAAGCTGTTCCCAGGCGATGTGGTAGAAATCATTTTATACTATAGGCATATACAGCCTAATGTCTGCAGCTGCACAAGCCGGCATATGGCTGCAGCGCAGGACTCTACAGCTAGAACGGAGTCACGATACCCTTGAGCATGTCAACTGGGCCATATGACTCTAAACCTTTTTCCTTACACAATAAGTCGCGACTTGCTGCTGCTCCGTGTCAATCCCGTTTCGTGGAACAAGCTGTCTCGTCCGCAATGGGACAAGCGCGCTTCTGCAACTTGATGAAAAATGCAGAGGGTGACATTAGCCGTAGAATTCGGTCGCAGTAATCGCTAGCAAAGTTGAGAAGGATGATGTGCCTTGCGCATATACATTGAGTAAGTGATACGATGTTTTGTTGTGCCTGTGCTACGAAAGACGCGTATCACCTTTTGTTACGCTTTCCTTGTGCCTTTCCTTTTCCTTCCGCCTTCAAACTAACTATTCCCTTCTCCCCGCCCCAAATTGAGCCGGAAGCAGATCCCCAAACTCTGGTGCTGAGCTTGTCTGTCTTGGTCTTCATGTTTGTTTTGGTTAAATGAAAAATTACAGTCATTCGCTCTGGTTAGCTGCCAAGCGTTTGAAACTATAGAGCCATGAGAACTCAGCCGTCAAGATTGTAACCAAAAAGGAACATGTGGAAAATGAAAAGTGTATACTCCGTCCATCCTTTGCGGTCGGGTGACAGGATTAGAGTTCGACTTTTAGAAAGACGGACGTGATGGTGATGATGATGAAGGCAAGAGGAGATTGCGCTATCATTTGGTCACGCGGATGCAAGTGGATTGGATTCTTGTTTGTTGATGATGATAACATGGGAGACACTTGTATATTTTTGCGTATCATTACTGTTTGTTGTTATTTTGTTGCTGCTGCTGCTGCTGCCGCTGTCGTCGTCGCTGTCCTCGCAGCACTCCGCGGCTTTCAAGCCTAGCGCAGTGAAGATCGCGAAAGTAAACAAAAGAGCACTTATCATCGTCAATGCATCCTTGGTTCCGTGGACCTGGAAGATTGGAGATCAGCCAAGAAAGCTCTCTCTTCGGTGTTCGTGATGGTGAAACAACCCCGTCCCTCCCGCAACCCCTGGCTGAGCGCAAACTGAGGCAGGGACTTGCTGTTCAAACGACCGTTTGTTGTCCGAAACACAAGGCCCCTCCTCCTCATCCTCCTCCTCCTCTCCGCTCCTCCTCATTCGAAACCCCCTCCCCCCGCCTTGACTGTGATAATAATCAGCTGCTGCTGAATTGATAAGGTTCTTTGCTGGGTGGCTGGCGTATGGCACTCGCGCAGAATCAGAAAGAACGAAAACATCTCCTCAGAGATCCTCGACTTGCAGGGCCCCCAACCAGGTCTTGGGATCGATAGCGACTAGTTTTGGTTTGCAACATGTCGCGCGACAATCGATGTCTGATTGGCGTAAACAATTGACAAATGCTGCTTCCGCGGGAAAAACCGCTTGCTACTGCCTGACACTCGCTTGTTTGGGTCCCACAACATATCATGCTTTACAGTAAATCACATATTCGCAAGTCTTTAGATGTCAGCCACACCAAGCCAAGAAAACTGTCAGCAGCGAAGATAGCAACGTTTGCTCACTTAGCCGTATATCCGCCTGCAGAACATTTCGACCTTGCTAATTACATACCTCTCTGCGACGGTCGAACAGATAATTACGCAAAGTTGCAGGTTGATGATGTGAGCTTTCCGCTACCTAGCAAGCATGTTGGATTCTTCACTGCCATACCCGATCAATTCAGAAGCTGTACATGTGTCAAATGATGGATGATTGCTCTCAGGAAGTCCATTTAATAGATACGTTTGCTCGGAACAAGCGACATTCATGCATTCTGTTTACTGCCAATCTAAAGTTTTGGAATCAAACACATGTATTAACTTAAATAAACTGGTGTATAAACTTTATGCATTTCGCTTAATCACAAAACAATTGAAAGCTGGATATATTTCTTAGCAGACTTGGACAATATATCATCACTACGTTATTGATTTAAGCTGTGTGGCACTTGAATACCTCAATGATGCTAATATGTCATCTTCCGCTGAAGACGTATTGTCGGCGAATAGTGCGTATAAAACACTGATGCTGCTACGAACTCCAGGAATTTAGCTGCAGTTGTTCGAGAAGCCTAAAGATTTAATTATCCTATTGCTAAAATGTAGGGACGATTTCGACTAAACCGATTGAGTTCAGCAAGGATATTAACGGCACAGCAATGGCTCTGATGCGTTTTTTACTCGATATAGAAAAATTTGAAGGGTCGTTAAGAATTGCGAAGAACGTCGGTCCCATCCGCGTTGCCATTCACGGAGATGCCGCCGCAGCAACTCCCCTTATCAGACACATACAATAGAAGCTTGCATTAAAATAGTCAAGCAAGAGATAGTAATAAAAGCAACCTTGAAACATTCGCGTGAGCAACAGCGTTGCGGTAAGGTTTATCTCGCGGCGGCTGAAATGCTGGATGAGGAGGAAGAGGACAACTGCTGTGCTCCCACGTTGTCCAACATGCTGTCTACTGCGTATCAGATACCACCGTCACCAAGCTTGAGATCCCTGATTGGGTGTCAAGGGTTAGGCTGATGCAACGTAGGACAATCATGCTGCAGCAATCATGCTGCAAACGACAGCTTGATGCATATGTGTACCTTCCATTTTATGGAGCAAAATCCGCGCAGAGATGAACCTCCTCCAACCAGCACTGCAAATTACTACGTTACAAGATCATCTCAATAAAGATAGTTGCAACGTTCCAGCCCAACTGACAACGAATGCAACCAATTCCCAGACTACAATGCGTTTGATAACAATGATAGCAAACTTGTTTGGGAGACGAAAAATATGCTCCAATTGTACCTACCGATTGCTATGTATATGCATTTTCACTCTTTTTTTCAGTTTAGACTACCGGCGACGTAAAGCCAGAAACAACAATGACACCACGCAGAAAAGAAAGTAGGATCTTTAAGCAGGAGCAAGATAGCAAAGAAACCAGAGCATTTGTAAAGAAGAAGACGTACGAGATATATACATGTTATCAAGCAAGTGCAAGGATGAATTTCGGCCGATAAAAATGTGGAGTTTACGATTGTACACACGAGCAGCGTGGAAAATAAGTGACCTATGTGCTGATTGTCAAGTAATTCAATGATGTATATGTATGCGAAATAGTCGGTATTAACCGTGAATATGTTGTTTTCGTAACTTTCAATATCGGTATTCTACCCGAGCGTGTTGTGGAGGTAATGCAAATGTTTGTGAGATGAATAGCCGAGCACGGCGTATGAGTGTGCGATGACGCGACGCGCAGCAGAGGCCACCAGAGCATAGCGAATAGATAGAACCAAAGCTAGTCCAGAATATAGAGGATTATCAATGTTAAATCAAATCATAGAACAATCGGATATCAAGTTTTTCATGTAATATAATTCTTGGGAGAACTGTCAAGAATTGAATTTGTGAAGGAGACATAGGCGATCGATTATCAATTTATTTCTAAAAAAAGGATGTCCTTTTGGCAATATCTGTATGCAGATAGTACTGAAGACGCCCATCAAAGTAAATGGGGTTTCATTGGTCTCTTGCAATCAAACGAAAAACTTTTTGTGACAGATTAAATAGTTGTTGGTTATCGAGTCTCGATGTAGATTGAGGCCTATTTCCGTATTTCACATCGCGGTGATCGAATGTTAGTATTTGCTAGGTAATTTGGCATCGAGAATGAAAACCTACCATATCGTGCAGCTTGACGGGTGAATAAAGCTAAGTGTTCACGGCACCTTTCTCCAAAGATTGTCGAGCACCGCGCGAATACGACAAATCTGCTTCAACCAGCATGACAGGTGGCCGTAAGAAGATGTGATGATTCCACCATGATTGCCAGCATGACAGATGACAAACGATGTGCTGTGCAAGAAAACCAAGGAGTTGAGAGCGTTTTGGGAGGAGAACAGCATGCCAAGAGTCCATGAATGTTTGAAAACACTTTTTCTGCTATCCAGAATGATCGGTGATAAATAACATGCAACGTAGAGACAAGGAGTTGCAACGAAAGCTGATGTGTACTATGAATCCGGAGGTTGCTCAGCACAGCGTGAATACAACAGTTGTTCTCCAGTCAGCGCGACGGGTGACCACAAGAAAAACTGTCGATTCCGCACTTTCGTCAGCGAGACAGGTGACTACAGCGGTACGGTGCAAAGTAACCGAGAAGGCCGGGGGTTAAGTTTCTTGAAAGTAGCGACGAAATCCAACGTCCTCGTACGCTGCGTGAATATCACGATTCTTCTGCAGCCAGTGCGACGAGTGACCACAACAAGATGTGACGATTCCTCTGCAGTCAGCGTGATGGGTGACAAACAGTGTGCGATGTAGAGTAACGTGGAACTTGCGGGAAAAGGTCGAGTATACGTGACAGAAGACAGTTGTTTCAAAGCTTGTCAGTGAACATCTTGAGATGGAAGCAATTGAATTCGAGTTCGCTTGGCATTTGCATTGCCGTCGTTCAAATCGTTGTTACAGCATTGTGTAAAGCTGAGTGGAAGAAAGTGGTGGATAATTTTCGTGGTCTGGGGGGTATTTGTGAGTTCAACGTCGTCAGCGGCTGCCGGAGTTCCTGCCGCTTTATACGAACGATCAGAAGCGAAGATTACTTGTGCACTTGATCTTGGAGACATGGAGGTGACAGTTGAAGAAATACCAGCACATACTGCAAAGATGGACATGTGCGTGCTCTGGTAGCGAAGGATTAAAACAGAACTCTTCACCCCTTTTCATCTCTAAGCAAATTAGCGGATCATTAACAGCCTTTACTGCTGTATCCAACACTTCATTTCATTATGAAAGTGGTAACGCAGAAGTGTTAATAACCCAGTATCTTCATCTTGACAACCCAATCAAACATTACACAATGGTTTACCGCTCTGATAGTGACAAATAAGCTGGGGAGCACGCTCGTATGTTACTGGCTAGCGGATTCCATCAGGTAAGCATAAATGCTGACAGCTAAGCTAAGGATTCTCTAATATATAGGATGAAAAGTGAACAAATATCTTGACTTGAGTCCTGCCGATTTATTGTGTCCCCTTTTTATATGCAAAGTTTGAGCGCGTTCTCTAGAAAACTAGTTCTCACATATTATGAAGCTTTACAACGACAATGATAACAATGCCCATGTACAGCGGGGAAGAGCAGGTAAACTTACGGTGCTTCCTGAGTTCTCAACTACCTATTATGCCAGTGGTGATGGAGGAAAAGCGCACAAATTCTATAAACGTGGCATGGAGCAGGCCGGTACAGACAGCAAGTGCATTTGGCACACAGTCACACGCATCAAGAAGTTCGAGCAGAGGTGAAACCAAGCTGTACGCCTCTCCCGCAGTCCCATCTTTCGGATGAGCTTACATGGCAAACTAAATATCATACAGTCTTTGGACTATTTGCTCTTTTGCCATTATGTATATAATTACTTCCTCGATGGAAGCATGATCGTCTTGATCAGCAGGACTACTTTCCAAATAGTAAGTGTTCATTTGATGTAGTTCGAGGTACACTCTTTATTAACACACAGTCTCTATCTCTTCCTTCTGACAATATTCTTCGCTTGTTTTATCAGCATCAAATCGCATCGGTATCGACTACGAGTTCAATACGAGCATTGGTCGGTTTCGTAACAGCATTGCTTGGAATTTGTATATTGTTACATGCGATTGCTGAGCCGGGAGCTCCAGGAATTCTTATCGATTTCATCGGTAACCGTACGTCTTTTGGATGGGAAAGGTCAAGCTGGGAATACGAAAGATGAACTGAGAGATATGCAAACGTTTAGAAGAAAAGCCGGGTCGGTTACGGATTATCTTTCTAGACTTGATCATTTACGTCCTCCAAGTGACGAGAATCCTTATAGCATCCAGCCTATCATCACAAATATTACTAGACAGTGCACAAATTTTGACGAGTTTGCTCATGCCCACATCCATTGCTTCGGCTTTCAATGCAAGTCCTGCTCCTCCCTCCTCCTCCTCCTCTTCCCCCTCCCCTTCTTCCACTCCCGATCGCAATCGAGACGACCACAGTGATAACAGTTCTGAACAGCAGCGTGGTGGTGGAGAAAACGACGTGTTTTATCAAAACGATCTAGCTGCAGATCTCAGATTCCGGCAAACATTGAATCAGATCCTGCGACCGAACGATGAGTCACCTGTCGATCGATTACCAGTCTAATTGTTGTACATAGATCTTATGCCTTCCACCCATTTTATATACCAACAATCTCGATTACAATACAATGTATAAACAGCTACGAAAATTTCTGATTTATGATAATATTGAGAACTTTTTAATAATGATGTAAAAAACGATAAAGTGGAAATCAGAAACGAAGGAAGAATGGCAAAAGAAAAGTTCGGTGAGAGAGGATATATCAGAACAGACTATATACAATTAGATGCGTATTGGATGGAAACGGTTGGATTGGAGAAATGAAGATCGAAGGATTAGTAGAAGTAAGAATAACTAGGGAGGAGCGTAACAATGATAATGTGATGGAATGATAGGAATAAAATGCTGGATCTTTTAGTTCTCGACAGTGAGCAATGCAGAGATGGAGGCAACGACCTTTTCGGGGAAACGACGTCGAGACATGCGATCCAGTATTTCCTTGGCCTTGCTTGCCATGCTGTTGTCAAGATAGACTCGAATCATGGCTTCAAAAGTGCTTGGTTCGCGGACAGTGGTGCCGGAAGAGTGACCAATCTTGTCATCAGACATTTGTTCAAAGAGTGCTTCAGCCTTGCCAACAAGTCCCTTTTTGCCATAGCCACGGATGAACAGGTTCTCAATGTAGGGCGAGCTGCTCTTGGAGATCTTGCGAAGCATTTCTTGATAGAGTTCTTCAGCATCTTCGAGACGATCGTTGCTGATCAAGGTATCGAGCATAGCCTGGTAAAGAGGTTCTTGATCGTGGTGAGGTGCCCAAGTACGTTGCTTCTTCATGGCTTGCTTGAAGACACGCTCAGCGTTGTTGATATCATCCTGGACTGTTCCATAAGAGTAGACTAAAGTAGCATAGTGGGTAGGCTGAGGCTTGATGTTGTCCTTGCGTTCCATGTCACGGAGCACACGCTGGGCGGAAGCCATATCGTAAGGAGCGATCATGCAGTAAGCCTCCATCAAGAGCTTGTAAGTGTGAGCAGACGGTGCAACGTTGTAGTTGCGAAGTTCGTTAAAGTACTTTAAAGCACGAGGGCGGTCGGGTTTTTGGCGAACGTAGAATTGGATCATGGTGTTGAAGGGGGCGATGCGGGGTGCGCACGAACGGAGCATCTGATCAAAGAAGCGGCAAGCGTGAGTTTCGGAACCAGCACGAACGCAGGCAGAGATGATAGCAGAATAGGTGATAGTGTTGGGAACCAGGCGAAAGAGGCGCTGCATTTCGTCAAAGAGGCAAAGAGCTTGTTCCAGCTTACGAGCCTTGGCCAGCTTGGAGATGACGACGTTGTAAAAGAAAGTGGTGGGCTTTACGTGGTGGCGTTTGGCTTCATCGTAGATAATAAGAGCATCGGTAGCTTCATCGGTTGATTGAGCTGCACCTACAAGAAGGCTTGCGTAGCCATTGCCGTCGGGATATTGGCCCATTGCCTTGATCTTGTCGTAATAAACCTTTGCTTCGACCATATCGCCTTGCTGGGCGTATCCAATGAGCATACTGTTGGTCACCATAAAGATTGCCTTGTCGGCAGCGCGATAAGCAGAGCTGTGGTCTCGGTATGTGTTCATGCAGAGGTTGTACATTTTGAGAGCTTGAGCGAGATATCCTTGCTTGCCAGTGTAAGCAATAGCATCGCGCATGGACTCAGGGTGAGGCACAGTATATTCCTGGTTGATGATATCGTTTTCGAGCATGCGGAGAGCTTCGTCGTACTTGCTCTCGAGCACGAGAGCCAGCATAGCTTTAGAGGCCTTGTCGGCGACAGTGGGACCAACTTTAGTGTGTGCCTTGGCAATATCCCGAACGCGATGCACCAGGGAGGTTTGTCTGACAAGTCGTGAAAGTCGGCGGAGGACACCGGCATCAATTTCCTGGAGACAACGTTCGGCAACTGCAGCGTCGAATATTTCGAGTGCTTGGCGAGCAGCGTCATCGTTGGGACGGTTGCTGCCGCAGAGAGACTGGATGAGGAGAGAGTACATGTAGCTGTTGCAAGGAATATTGTC
The DNA here is from genome assembly GCF_041956525.1 of Rhizomucor pusillus. Taxonomy (NCBI): domain Eukaryota; kingdom Fungi; phylum Mucoromycota; class Mucoromycetes; order Mucorales; family Lichtheimiaceae; genus Rhizomucor; species Rhizomucor pusillus. The sequence goes on along the minus strand of NW_027192160.1, from coordinate 318,245 downwards.
GCGGCGCATGTCAGAATAGACTGGCGGAGACGTAAATAGAAATTAGTGCCAGCCCTTGCGATTATTATTATTATCAGATCTCAGAAATTCCTACCATTTAGCATGTGCGACGTATCGTGATGGACGGCCAAAGTATCAAGAATGTACTGGTAAGTGGCTACTGAGAGCGGGGCAGCTTCTCGCCGAACAGAGCGGTAAGCTCGCATGAGATCATCAACGTTTTCTTTGGCAGCAGTAATGCGAGCATCGATCAAGTCATCGTCGGTTGATAGGTCCGAGTGGCAAGCTCTAGGCGAGGCGGGCGGGGTTGGTAGCATGTCAATGGGAGGAATTGTGTCGTTGCTGCGCTGATCGGGTGAAGATGATACGGAAAGTGCTGGCGAGAAGGACATAATCTTCAAAGAGGGCGAGAGGGGGAGACAATTAGTGTTGATGAAAGGAGGCAGAAATACCCTTGACCTCCCATCTTCTTATATTTAAGAACGCGAGCTCCATATCTGATGGTCTTCATCGACCATATTATCTGATGATTCATCAACCGACAGCCGACTGATTTCCCCAGAATTTGTCCGGCTGAGACGGTCAGCTTATCCTTAGTGCCTCGAGATCTGATAGCGCCCTAATTTTGCTTGCAGACGCCAAAAATTCTTATATCGAGTATGTGCGTGTTTTGACTTTGAAACCACAATGCATCTGATCACACATTCCACTAAGGGATTGTTTGTGTAACCATCACCAATCGATCTGATAACATTGACTTGGACAAGGCTATCACACCATCTTTCCTTTGATCAAACTATTTCCACGCCCACTTTCTCTTTATCTCCATCTGATAGATGTCCCAATCAATATTAGATGTTTGTATAGAAAAACAAAGCAATCATGGGCGTTTACAAACAATGCAAATATTTTTTTCAGAAAGTCAAAATAAACAAGAATGTCGTCTTAATGTCCATCTAAGTGCGTAAAGTTTGCACTATAGGAACACGCTAATGTGGTTATCGTCACCGTGACGCTAACAGCAGAGTGAAGTTCAAGCCAAGAGAGGGAAAAACAAATGAAACACAGCAAAGAATGCTATGATCGCTAGATCTCGAGGATCAAATAATCAACCATTATCTCTTCGCCTATTAGGGAATTAAAAGTTACAAACACTCTTCTCTGAAATTTTTCTTCTTGAAAAATTCATGTCAGGGTGTTTCCATGGACATAGACTATCCTTGTTCCTTTGATCGCTTACTGTCGTCTGTCTGCGAGGTACCAACATGTCAAAGATAGCATATCATCAGACCATGTGAATATCAAGATTTCCAAAGTTTGTTTCATGCAGCATGGGATACATGTAATCTGCAGGGCTCCAATGAAGAAAATCCAGCTTGTCTCCCCATGCTGAGTTTTGACATCGCCTCAGATTGGGTCGTTGCCTTAAGCTGCCATCGATTGATTCAATCATACCTATTATCATTATCTTAATCACAACATCAACCGTTGCAGCCTGCGCCGGATTTTTATGTTCGAGAGATAATCGATGAATGCTACTCTTCACGAACCATGATCGCTAGGTCTTGTAATAAGAATGCAAAGCGGATGATACGGCAATTCTTGTAGCGACGAGTAAATGCTTTCAAGCACTCGGCGTCGGTGACAGATGCCAGTAATGCGTAGCACATTTCATCTCTGCGTGGTGGAGCAAGATCGCCGGTGACACAAGGCCTAGATTTTGATCGAATACAATCTTATGTCAAGCTGATTCTGGAAAGACTCTCATTCTCTTCACCGCCATTTCTGTATGGACGGCTTGATAGCATCCTTACTGTAGATTCCTGATCGTAATCTTTGTTGCTTATATTTGCGAACTAGGAGGGTTTTAAATCTTGAAATACATCTCGATTTATCTTGCAACTGCACTTAAACTATGTAACAGGTGTTAACTGTAACCTGTAGATTGACAATTAAATATACATATATAGCTCACTACATTAATATCTTCACAGAAATCGTGTTATGACAGTGTATAAAGGAATTGCGTGTGTAGTAGGTAAAGCTTTAGCGCTTTGATTCCAAATATGTGCTGTGATGGAAACGTCTTGTGCAATTATAAAGATTGTAAAACGTAAGTCTGGCAATTAGCATTTCTGTTTCCCGTCGATGATTCTAAGAAGCTAGCCGGACTGCTTGCCAGTCCCAATAATAAGGAACAATCAAAGATTCCAGAAGATGATTATGGATACTTTCAACGGTTCTATCGTTGTACTTGGTTTGTAGTTGTCGCTCTGAAGTCGGTTCGCTGTAATTTTATGATTGGGAATTCCCCCACCATTATCTGCTCATTATCAAGGTGTTTGTGGTGCTTGATTAGTAGCACTAATAGTCGAAAGGGGCAGATGCAGATGTGAGGCTCCTGTCTATCGCGTTCGAAAGTAAGTAGGATAAGAAGCTTAACTTCGATCATACTATGTCTGGATCGTTATTAATCCCCAGTGTCTTTCTGTGACAGACTACATACCGGATTGGTGAGCGATCCACTGTTGTCAACTATGACAGGAACCTTCTGGCAGCTTTGTCGCGATGAGCACTAAGAGCAGAGCATTTCTTCCTCGCCATAAGTAGACTTATTTCCTATCGATGTTCACTATTCGCTTGCAAATATCTGTGTAAGAGCGGGTTTTTTACAATTTATCACAGATATGATCGAGCTTAACGTCCTTAAAGAAAAGGTAGTGCAATTATGCATGCAAGAGATCTACATTCCAAACTCGGTTGACCGTCCGAGACATTATGCATCCCGCGGCAGCAAAAAATGTTTTGATATGGTAAATGATACATAGGAGATAGTGTATGAAACGGTATTTTGACATAAATCGGAAAAGACGAGACGAGCCGCCAAGCATACAGACGACGAATAGCCGAATCGCGCAAGGTCACGAAGGCAATACAAATCTGTAGCTTAATGCTGTCTAATGATGGTGCTACTGAAACGTATATGGCGTCGAACAACGTAACTCAGCCATCTTTGCATAAAAATGAGGGCGAGGAGGGAGGATCAACAGCTCAAAATATATATGTGGCACTCTTTCACCCATGCTGTTCAAGACTAGCCTTGCTACTGTCACAGCCGGTCTGCTCTTGCTCACAATGAGCCATGTTGATGCCGAGTATGCACCTGTGGAGACATGATTAATGGAGATCCAGAAGCGTGGCCTGCGACCGATCAATGCTGCGAGCCACCCGTTGGAGTCCCACTTGCGACCTTCCCTCCCAGATGTGCCATATTACCTGATGAGTATGGCGGCTATACAAAACATAGCAGACGATTTGTAGAGTGCCGTCGCGCGGCAAAGATATCGGAAGCAATTGTGATGCAGATGAGCGCTGCTTGACTACTTCTCTTGGACAAGGCAACGAGCAGTTTATCAAGAATCCAAACCAAACAAGTCAGTCTTCGGCGAGCAACCTTTTAGGGATTGATAGGTTCATAATTACCCTTTACTCTGTAATTGCCATATGTATCGTACGCATTCCCTTTGGCTATCTTTTATATTACAAAGAAATAATCAACAATACAGGAATGAATATAAAGAAGTCAAGAGCGAGTAGCGAATGTAGTTGATTGGGAACAAGGGAATTCCATAAGAACGTTACGTTAGTACCTTGCGCTACTGCTGCGTAATCATAATTGATACTTACACCCTGAAGGGTAATCCTCGAATTACTCGAGGGACCAGTCCGCGCACCTAGTGTTTCTGTATCAGCCGTGCTCACCGCAGGAAAGTAAACTAGTAGACATACTTTTTCCCGTGGGGTCGGTCTGCTAAAATAAAGCACGACATGCATCGCGGTAGTAGCGAAAGAGAAGACGAAGGAGAGGCGCGAAAAAGTTGATGTTGGAGGTGGCGGGTCAGGGCAGAGGTCGTATCGGCTACGAAGTTAAGCGTCAGAGATCGTACTGCACCTCAAGAGAGCAGTCAAAGTACCGTGATGTTTGAACAGAGCCAAAGGACGAGATTTTGGATCCAGGTCCTTTTTATATTCGCAGCTGTGATTCAATGCATTAGTTGACGCGTTCTTGCTGTCTTTGAATGTCTATACGTGACTTACGTTCGTAATCGGATCATATTCCTGAAGGTTACGTTGGAGGCATCAACGTACATCGAGGAAGATAACTAGGATAATACCAATCTTGCTACCTGTGTTTGACAGAAGATAGTGAAGTATCTCATCTACATCATACTACGTATAAATTGTGCAGAAAAGCTCTAAAAGTTTGCTTTAGTTTCTTGGAAATATTTAGGACGCATTCAAAGAAAGCAAAAAAAAAAAGAGCACCAATATTCGGGGCAAAGGTGCGGGATCTGGTGTAAAATCACGTCTTAAGCAAGATACAGACCTATGATGCACAGTCTTGACATACAGCTATCAATCTATACGGAAATATAATTGAATCTACAAAGATATTGATTCTGCTAACACTGCAGAATTTATCTAATATTGTTCTGCAGGGCAAGCTACTTGATAACTGTGTTGTTCTATCACACGGTTTGTTTACATTCAAAAAACTCTAGTCTATCAAGAAACACAGCCTTCTACTATTACAGTAGATCCCCGATAATTTCAAGGTCTCGGTTACAGGATTTTGCTTCAAAATAGCGAGACTTCAAAGTTTCAGGGGAGAAGCCTTAGTATGAATCTACTGCTAAGTATAAGAAGACTGTTTGCGGATTTGTTTTGAAGCAGCAAGAAGCTAGATTTTAGGTGTAGTATTCTCTCAAACATCGATTCATGGGAGTATATTATAAAGACTTGGATCAGCCATGAGCTTCAGCGAACCAAGTGCAGTGAGCGAAGCGAAGCGTGAAGCACTTGTAAATAAATAAAAATATATGCTCTTAGTCACAATTCTCCCCCCGCTGTATGCATTGCTTGTTGGTCTCTCGGATTATTAACCCGTACTAGATGATCCAATTATTCAATGGATAATTCAATGCGTATTCGATCGACGAGCCTGTGCTATATAGACTTTGGATCATTGGAGCTGTGTAGTCTCCTTGTACTGTATGTATATTTAATTCATCGAAAATAAGCCTTTGATCTATATGTATTCGTTGTGGATCCGGGCGCTTCCATTGTGCTATGTGATATCCAAAACTATTCACACATCCGGCTTGCCGTCTTGTGAAGGGCGAGCTGCCTCCCTTCACAGTATAATTTTTCGTCGAGAATTTCAAGACTTAGGAACACGTCACTATCCAGCTATTTGAAAATATAGCAGACTTCCAGCTTTGTGAAACAGGAATCCATACATGCATCTTTATATGAGAGATCAACTTGCTGTTTGTGAATGAGAAACGGGCTTTTGCCCGCTGATCATGGCTTGTATTGCATATATTTGAGTCGATCCATCGTGTGTTGAGCATAAGTAAAGGAAAGATGTAGGTAACTCATAGCTATATTACAGTACTCTCGAGTTTCTGCGCTCCCGCGTTATTAAAGGAGGAGTGGATGTGGATGTCGTTGGGTGGCGACCGTCCAGTATGATGCCTAGACCGGCGCTTAGATCTTGGAGTTCGCGTGCCAATTTGCTGGTCCAATTTCAATGAGTAAACAATATTGTAAGAGAAAACCTATCGTTGATATTTACCATGCTGTCTGATGCCACTGGTTTCGTTCTCGGATTGTGGATTCTAGTTTTTTCCACATTTGCATTTCAGGACTGGGATTTGATGGACGTTCCTCGCTACCGCTATCTGCTGGAGGTACACCTTGCTGCTCTTCGAGCATTGCGGAAAGTTGGTCGAGCTCACTATTGAAAGCCTGTATGCATAGTTGTGATATACTGTAAAAGCTAAGGATAATTAATCATATACCTCATAGAGAAGATCGTTTTCTGCAATGGTATCTTGATATTTAACTCTCAAAACGGCCATTTCCTCATCTTTCTGGAGAATATAGACAATCATATGAATATCCTGGACAAGACCCAAGTCTGTATACTTTCTGTTTACCTTCTTCAGTTCCTTTGTGAGGTTCCTCACCACAAGACTCATCTCCTCGTAGCCGCGAATCATTGTATTGTATTTTGTGTTGAACTCATCCCGCATATGGTCCATTTCATTGGCTAGCTTCTCTATGCCTTCATCTGCAATTGATGTACTGGGCGGAGGAGTTGCGAGACTGCTCTCAGTAGAAAATGGCGACTGCTCCTTGATTTGTGATATCGATTCCGCTGCTGTAGGATCAAGCAAGGAGTCGCCGATTTCCTAGAGAACAAGACTTTGTAAAAATTCTTTTAAATAACTGCCCCAATAAAGGCTTACCTTGTTCACGGAATGCTGAGATAACGGAGTATCTTGCCCAGTGATACTTGGCGTCGAGAAAGTGTTCCTGCTGCTGCTGCGAGGTGTAGAGTAGCCACTGCTGTATGCACCTTGCGTGACGGATCGACTGTCGTCGCTGCTGCTCAAAAAGGATACAACTGAAGTACTCCGTAGTGGCAGAGCCTTCGGCATGCCTTTCTGATCCAATTGCATGTCGGATTTCTGATCAAGGTTTCCATACAGTGCTTTCACCCGCTCCTCTAGATAACTCGTTCTGACGCTCGGATCACGATTGATATTCGGCTATGTGGGACGTGTCAGCAAAGATAGAAACGTGAACTTCCTAAGGGATGTACCTTCAACTCATACGAAGCCGAATTACTCGGATGGATGCTTGGCTACATGCAATCATTTAGTTCTACTCGAGAAACGTTGATTTTTGCAAAGCAAGAAAAACTTGCATACCTGAAGGGAGATTCTCGAATCATTATCATTTCCTGCGATGATAATGAATTAGTAATCGGTAAGAAACAAGGATAAATAGCATATAATACCATATGAGAACCGTTTTCGATTGGATGAGCTTTCTGAATCGACGATGCTACTTCTCCGATCATCACTATAGTAGGTGTATCGGGAATCTTTGCTAGACGACGATAAAGAGTAGCTATGTGATATGCGGGATTCCATATCGATTGATGCATTTTCGTCGTGGCTGTAGCTTTTGGGACGCTGGACTGATTGGACAGATGTCTGCGAGCCGCTGATTCCAGCAAACAATTTAAAGGTGGAAAGACTCCTTCTTCTGCTTAGTTCTTGTCGAAGCGTCTGTCGTGCGGATGGCTTCATGAATGATGAGCCTTGCCGACGGCCGAATGAAGATAGCGAGCTTGCCACTCGTCCAACTTCACGCAAATCCCTATCGCAGGCCATTACTAAGGTAACAGGTTGTTGGTAAGTATGTGAGCAGTATTTGCCTCCTGAATCATCTTACGGTTTTTGAAGAAATGGTTTCGAAATTCATCAACAACATCTGGAGATAATTCCAAGCATGCTCTGACATCTCCTTCCTCTACACATCCTAGCGCGAGTTTACTCCGTATGAAAAATCTAGATCTCGTCAGTCTCGGGTCATGGGCAGAAAACCCAAAACCAATCAGAAATACCTTTTTTTACTGCTATTGCTGGAATCAGCGCTAGGTAACAAGAATCCTAGCATATGTGGCGTCATATAGTTACTTGAAAGAGCTTCCCGGAGATCGGGAGCGTTATCTTGATGGAATACAACAGCAAGTGGGCACTGGTGTAGTTTTCGTCAAGAATTTAGATCATGATGATTCGGATTTGGGCATTGTGCACGTTATACCTTGTTTGAAACCAAGTGATAACTGGATAAGCGGTAGATGTTTGCAAAAAAGTAATAGTCACCCCATTGGCAATGAGTCAGTTGGAGCAATTCATCTAGAAGTGCAGCTATTAGCCAGTTCCCTTGCACCGATAAGAAAGAAATACTTACCACTTTGCATGTTGCATGATTTTGTTCTGCCAAATGCCTCAACGAAACCCTGCTTCTCTTGCAATAATGTTTGCAATGACTTTGATCCCGAGTTCGTCTCCATTTGACTGGGTGTCAATGTGAACAATCGCGGGCGGCCCTCTAAAAAGTATCCTTCCAATGCATCGCGTGTCTGTGGATCGACATTCGGTACTATCGCCGTTTGCTGTTCCAATGCACTGACTGATAGTGAAAAGGAAGTTGGAAGAGCTGTAAGAAAAGAAGATGCATACATATTACTATTCAATGTGAAATACATATGCAAATACTAGACGTACCAGCGGCTCCCTCATGTATCTCTATATCCACAAGGTTGATCCAGCCTCTAAACTTGAGCTTTCGATCGTATCGTTTTACATGCTCTGATTTCCTTGCCAGCAAGGAAATGAGACCTGTTTTATCCTTTTCATTGTCCAGTCCGCAAAGTTCTAAACCGTCCACGTTTGGTGAAGGCCTCCGTACAACCATCAACTTGTCGGAAAACAGAAAGAAGGTCACCGGCTGCAGTGTTTTGAACGTCAGAGGATCAACCTCTAACGCGTCTAAATGGCAGATCAGTGTTCGCTGTTGGCTTATCAAAGACGCCTACGATCAATGTCAGATACATATTTAAACGTCTGCGTAACATTGCACTGTTTAAGTTACCGGACAGTTCTGTATAGCTTGGAGCATATTGTGAAAAATTCGTATCAGCTTCGTATGATAGTCTTCACTCATGTTTGCAATTTCTTCAGCGGTGAGGAGCGCTTCGTTGAGGTTGGCAAGATCTGGATGATCATCCCTGGTATGCTTGATAATTTCTTTAAGGAACATAGTGTAGCGTCCAACTCGCTGACCGGGCAGTGCCAAGTAATCATATACACTGACAGTCGCAGACTGTTTTACTTTCTGGTAGAGTTTCGACGTGTGGCTGTCAAGATGATTACCGCTACTAAATACGCAATAAATCGTGTGTTGAAACCTACGTCCAAGAATGCCTGATAGACGGAATTATTCTTTTGCTCTTTGGTGTTGAACGTCTGTGCGCTTTCTACTCCCAATAGGAACTTGTGATAGCAGTCGACGAAACGTCTGAGCTAGATCAAACTAGTTACTGGTAAGTCCGAAATTACACAGTAAATGATATCCTTACGTGTGTCAGACATATCTCCCCAAAGCTGCTTTCAGCCGAGTTCTGCCTACGATATTTTTCCAAATCCAATCGGAATGCATCGTTTACTTGGAGCAACTGCTCTATATTCATAAATATTTTGCTGCATTCGTACGGACCGAGCACGCTGCCCTGCTTCGCCCTTGCCCGAAGTGATATTGGCCGTACGATAGTCTGCATAGAATTTCATGATCAGTCACCGAGTTCGTTTCAAAATATCGCCTGTCACCAACCGAAACAAATGATTTCAGGCTCGCTACATAGTTGTCCTCGGTAACGATAAACTCTGTTATCAGGTTGTTCCGCCGCTCATCATTCTAGAGGGATCCAGGAACTCAGAGAAGCTGGGTATGACGAAATCATACATATATTCCTACTACCTTGACGAATCGCCTTTTCTGGGCTGGTGACGGATGAAAAGACGTACGGCGAGGTCTTGAGGTATGCGAAGATGTTATGATTTGGAAAAGTTGCTGATATGCTTGGAGAGAGACATGTCAGACACACAAATATTGTGCCTGAAAAGGAAAAGTGCCTACCGGGAGCACTGCTTTCTACCAGCCTGTCGTCAACTAGTATATCGTAATAAACGCACTGTTTGTGTGTAGAATATGCCCTGTGAGTCCGGTTGCAAGTAGCGAGCTGGGATCTTCATACCAGTGGATCAGGTGAATGTTGCTTGCGTCCGGAAGCGTTCTGAGCGAGATTTCGAGTATGGCTGTAGCCAAACGTGTCCAGGCTACCTGTCAAGTCCTATGCAACGCCCTTAGCAACGTGATTCCTATTTGTCCATTTGCAAAGCATACGGAGGTGCTCATTGCCAGAGAGACGAGATTGCAAAGTAAAGAATTGAAAGCGGAAAAAATACGGGCACACAACCGGACGATGTAGCACTTGGGATATGAGTCACCAAGCATTTGTTATGCCCAATATCGCTAGAATCGTTGGCATGACAATGAAATGTTGTGCTCCGCCGCAGCTTTCTCCTTCAGATTGGTACCCATTACTTCGAGCACAACGTCCTCTGAGGCACCAATAGCCATTGTCTTTCTGCAAAAACACACATCACGGGGGCGGAATAACATCCGAGGCACATTGCGAAAAGGTTACACGACTGTGCAGCATCCGACGCGGGATGCGACCGTCCGAGTTTCACTTGTTCCTTTCCCCCGTTCTTTTCTAGCTTTCCGCACAATGACTGAGAAAAATGATAAGATCTTGTTCTTGAATTTTAACCAAGACTTTAGCTGCATTTCCGTCGGTACAGAAACCGGCTATAGAATTTACAACTGTGATCCGTTTAGTAAATGTTACTCGAAATGTAAGTTCATTTCGGACCACGGGCGGCGGCAGCTCAAGTACTCAACCGGCGAAAAGCGGGCACTGGCGCTAGCATAGTAGAGATGCTATTTTGCACCTCTCTGGTTGCTCTCGCGGGTGTGGATGACCAGCCAGGGTTCTCTTCACGGCATTTGCAGATCATCAATACAAAGGTATTCTTTGCATGAAGGCGAATAGGATATGTTTCAATGCATTTTGCCAATGCGCACTTCTTTCAGAGACAATCTACGATCTGCGAGTTGACATTTCCCACGAGCATTTTGGCTGTCAAAATGAACCGACGAAGATTGATCGTTGTGCTGGAGGAACAGATATTCTTGTACGACATTAGCAACATGAAACTGCTTCACACTATCGATACTCGACCAAACCCGACAGCTATCTGCGCATTGTCGCCATCAAGCGAGAATTGCTACGTTGCCTATCCATCGCGATCATCCCTTGCATCACCTTTCATGCCTTCCACTTCGCCCTCCCAATCAAATTCATCAGCCTTATCGACAGGGGATGTGGAGCTTTTCGATGCTCTCGGGCTCAGTCTCGTCAATATAGTTCAGGCACACAAGTCACCTGTCAGCTGCATGACAATGAACTCGGAAGGCACTCTTTTGGCCACTGCCAGTGAAAAGGTACTTGAATCTGGTCTGATCTAGCAATGTGTAGAGTCACTGGCTGATAAGCTTCTTGATATTGCTAGGGCACAGTTATCCGAGTTTTCTCTGTTCCAGATGCCAGCAAAGTGTTCCAATTTCGACGTGGCTCTTACCCCGCACGCATCTATTCCCTAGCCTTCAATCCCGTTAGCTCGCTTCTGTGTGTATCAAGTGACACTGAAACAGTGCATATCTTTAAAATCGCGACCTCGAACAGCAACGGCTTTGATGATGAAATTAATGGTCACCAAGAACAAGAAACAAGAAAGAGAAGTGGCAGCGTCGGGTAGGATGTTTCAGACTAGCTTCTCATTATCCATTTTCATCTAATGCTTTATCTAATGCACAGCCAAATGCTTCGACGTTCCTCGCATAATATCGGTCGCAACATTGGATCATACTTGCCTGACATGATCACCGAGATGTGGGAGCCTGCACGCGATTTTGCGTCCCTGAAACTCCCCAGTGCAGGTGTTCGCAGTCTGGTTGCCCTGAGCAGCCACACACCGCAAGTCATAGTCGTGACTTCAGAAGGATTCTTCTACCAATACAACATTGACCTGGAAATCGGTGGAGAATGCGTACTTGTCAAGCAGCATAGGTACGGGTATAAGATACAAGTTGCTGGTTTCACTTATATGTACTCATCGTTTTGCCCTTTTTTCCAGTTTGCTTGAACCTGGTGATGGAGGAATGGTTGGCAACTAAAGGAAGATATATACATATATACCCATTACAATCCGGCTGAAAGAAGAGACATGCACAGATTGAACAATGCTATTTATGGATATGCAGAGGGATAATATTTTACAAACAAATGATGTTTACAGCGCTTCTTTTCGCTTCTTTGATTTGGTGCGGTCGAGTTCTTCAAAAATATCCTTGAAAATCTCCTTCTTCTTTTCTTGACCCTTTTCTCGCTCGACCCATTCGTCGTGTCTTCGCTTGAACTGGTCTATTCTACATGTCCAGAGTATACATTTGCCGATATAGTGTTCTGATAAATCGTATTCGCGCTTGACAAGCTCTTTTGCGATAAGTTCCTAGAACACTTTGTCAGTACAAAAAGCGTCGTCTATCGCTTATTGAAATTTGTCCACCATACCTTGACACCAATGTCAGCATGTTCCCAGATCTTCTCGATAATGTGGCTACCGAATTTATCCTTTGCCAAGTCGGTATAGTTTTCGGATAAGCTCTTGAAAAGCTTTCTCTTTGATTTGTGGCTCATTTCATCAGATACTACAAACGCTTCAAAGGCACGCGATCCGCTAGGGGAGTAGCACCATGATAGCTTGATTTCCACAGGTTGTGACAGCAAACTAGAGTGCCAAAAATGTCAAGATAATGTACTTTTTGGTTGGACGCTCTCGTCGTGAAAGTCATACCTATGCACAGCTGTCTCGTTGTATTTGGTCGGCATCTTTGCGAGGGCTTGAATGATAAGCGATCCTTGCAAATGGAAGCTCTTATTATCCTTCTTTTCCTCATCAGAAAGTTCTTGCCATTGCTACAAAAGGATAGATGAATATTGTTGCCATTCCTTCTTGATACTAAGGACGTATCTTTACCTTCAAAGTGATCATGCGCATTAAGCAATTGACAAAATCCTTGCGGTCAGCTTTCTCAGTGATTTCCAAAGCAGCCAACAACCACTTGATGACTGTGCTCTGTTCGGCATCTAGTCTAGCTGAAGCTTCGACCATGCTTCGGATAACACCAAATTTGTGTTTGTGCAGTAAATCGCCAAATCCATCAAATTCTTCAGTGATCGATTTAAGTTGGGCAGCTGTTCGTGCGTTCGATATCAGGGCCTGGATCACAAAATTGGAGAGTGCGTGGTTGCTGTATTTCACGAGTTTTGTCCTGAAAAAGGTGTCGAAAAACTTTTGGTATACTGCATCCGGTGCAATTTTGAGAATGACTTCCAACAAATGTGTACCGGCCTTGTCCTGCATCATCTCATCAAACCAAGTCTGTCGTCTGTTCTTTGTACTTTCTTCGGCATCTTTTTCAGAGGCGAATCCCCACATGATCCGATCCAGCAGAACCGTCTTTGTCTGTTGCCCTTCTTTGTCATCTTCGAGCAATTCAAGTAGCAGCTATTTGACATGTCAGCGCTTTTTTAAATCTTCAATCCGCATTCTCCTGACATATACCTGCAGAGCTGGGTTGGCAATAGGATGCGCTGCCAATGTTCGCATTTCAGAAGCATTTTCGATGGATGAGACTTGTTCCGTCAAGGACTGAAGCATAGCTTTGAAAGTCTTTGGTACTTTGCACACTGGCGAGACTTTGGACGGCAGTTTGCCAGCATAAGGGTCGTGAGATGCTTTGAACTGTTTTGACTTTTTACTGCGGAATCGTCCCTTGATATCGCCCATGTCGTTGATTCTTTTGCCGGCAAGTACATACAAGAGAGATCGGATCACATGTGAGGCGAACTGGTGGTGCAGAAGCATAACAAAGTGACGCTTGATATCTTCACACATGTTCAATACAAGCTGTTCCATTGAAAGCAATTCGCCGTCCTCTCCTGCTTCCGCTTGCTTCACCTTGTCTGCTCCAGCTTCTTCAACTTCTCTCTCAATCACATTCTGGCTCAACGACAAGATCGTTTGCAGTACATGCGAGGCGCATCGATCAGAAAATAATCGAACGGTGCTAGAAAAAGTACCTGTGAGAAGTTCCATTTTTCCGAACACATTGGCGTTTACTTACTGGCCACTGAGACTGTCAGCAAGCACGCGAAGTTGGAAATCGTCTGATATCCGGATCAGCTTTTCAAGAGTAAAGGAGCAAGTCGTGTTGACAACAAGCTTAAGTTCGTTGCCCTGAACTTCTGCGTAAACATTATCGACAAATGTGCGTTGGTCTAATATATTCGAAACAATGGAGTCAATAACAAAACTACCGAAGCGATCAGCCTTTTATACGAAACTGACCTTCCGCAGATTCGAACGGTGGCTCGTCCAAGGTGCTTTCAACTGACTTGAAGTATTTCTGTAATTCCTCGTCTACAGTTCCAAATCCTTGATCGATCTCTGGTCTGACTTGCTGCTTCCAGTCCTCCATTTTGGCATCAACGTTGCTCTGATCGATCGATTGATCGTAACTCTGTGGCGCTAGGTCGGTCGGTCGGTTGGGATCCATGCCGCCAGGTTGTGACCCGTTAGCGACATTGTCGCTCTCATTCTTTTTCTTGTCGCGCCCTTTGGTGCGTCGTGGGCGAGGCATGTTATAGTGTAAGGCTTTAACTTCTATCCAAAAAAGGGCAACCTTAAAAACTAAAAAAGTTACAAGCCGCCGCTTGAAAGCGGAGTCGTTGCACCACCAAGCAGCAGCAGCGCGTGCGATGTCTGCTTGAATTATCTAACAGCATAGAGCTTTACCATGCAATAAAATCAAAAGTTTGTAAGCAATCATGCTGCTATTAATCAAGAGAGTGTTAAAATAGATCGGTATCATTGCTTTTTCTTCTCCATCGCGAATGACTGATCAGGATATACGATCAAAATCTTGAGACGAACGAGGTTTTTATGGCAAGAAAAAGGCAGAAAAGTAATCTGTAACTGAGGACAGTGAAGTTTGCTATTTGAAGTGAGCTTACTAGGGTCACCATTTAGTCTGGAAAAGCACATGATTACAGTAGCCCACTGCGCCCGATGACGACGGGCCGAATTTTTTCTTCTTTCTTCCTTCCCTCCTACTACTGTGTGTCCAATCTTTTCAAGTTGTCGTCACTACTAGTACCTATTGCAGTTTCTGTCATCAAGGACATCATGTGGAGCAAATTGCTTCATCTCACGGTCGATGCCGTCCTGGTCTCCGCCATTCTAGCCGGAGTCAAACGCATTACGGGTCTTCAGCAAGTATTGGTTCCATAGTTTTGCTTCTTTTTTTTTTATTATGCATATTATATACGAGACTAACAAAAGCACAACATTTTCAATCAATCAAAAAAAATTACTATGTATAATGTAGGCCAGCCGTGTCGAGAATTCAGAACAAGGATATACGAGGTTACATAGAAAAGTACTTGGAAGTAGGAGAATGGGTGCTCGACACGAGCATAGTCTTGATGAATCATTCGCCGTATTTCGAGCGTAAATCATAAATCGCGGATCCTTTCGACGTGCCCACATTCCGGCAAATGTACTCCTCGGTATTTTATCAAGTATTCCCCATTTGGCCTTGCGGTTACTGTCTTATTCACCGGGCAACCCTAAAAGTGATAGTGATATGATGAGCCCATCCCGCAAATTTCAGCTGAAAAATTTCCCGCATATTTCTCCCCGCCCCTTCTTCTTGCTTACCTTGTTGCTGTTGCTACACTTGTAATAAATGCTTTTGCAGCCGGTCTTCTTTTGTGTTGTGTTTCCATTGTTCTTCCAAAAGTACTCGTCTTGGTAGGGGAATTCGCGGGTTTCGACAATTTTGGTGATGGCTTGCATCTCGCGCCGTTTGCGAGGCCGGTCTTCGTCTTGATCGAGAACGGGTGGTGATGGATAGGATGAAGAAATGCTTTTAGTAGAGAAGGTTAGCGCAAGCAGCAAGGTATATATATTTTTAAAAATGTAATTACCTGGAGGGTGATTGAAGGTGGTGAGGAGGAGGAGAAGGTGAAGAAGCAGCGGCAGCAGAAGCAGTTTGGTTCCCCATGGCGATCATGGCAGCAGCAGCCGAATTCCGTCGTCGTCTGTCTTCGGCAGCATGTCGTCGTCGGATGGATGATGTAGGGTAGGGCTGGAAGTATTCGCAGGAGGATTGTGAGGAGGAGGAGCATCGTCGTTGGTGGTGGAGGTAAAAATCGAGTTCTTTGGCACGCAGGCGAGCTTCTTCAGCTCGTCGTTTGTCTTCTTCGACTTTGCTTGTCAGGATCAGTTTCAGGAGCTCTGGTTGTGATTTGTACTGCTCGACAAGGTCCTGCAGGTCGTAGGAGACGGAAGAGATGGTGGGGCTCTCAGGCTCGTCCATATCGCTGCAAGAGGATGCTGTTGAGGCCATGGAAAAATGCGGGGAAAGGAGAAAAAAAGAAGATAAAAAGGGCTTCATATTTTTAAATTCCTTTCGTAAGCTGCATTCATGCCAGTTCGTTGATTTTCATGTGAGTCCGTGGGCCCATCTTTCCCCTTTTTGCTTCCCCGCAATCTTCCCTTTACTTCTTGACTAAATTCTGGCTTACCAATCTTACTTGGTCCTTTAACTCTTTGTTCTCTCTCCACTACGCCGACCTGCTTGTAGTATCTGCAGTCTACGCTGTTCCATCTTTCTTTTTCAAAGGGTTGCCAGGGTTTCGGAGAAACGCTTAGGCAGAGCTGGCCCAGCTGGGTTCGTGGAGATGACTCAGCCAATACGGGACTGAAGGGACCTGTCTCCCGGTGGCTCACCTCACGTGTCGGCCCAGCAACAGTTTCGGTTTTTCCCAGGAAATCCCACAGATTCCAACCGGCTGCTCATGTGAAAAATGAAAACCTTGCCCAATCAGAGGCTTGCATTTATTTCGAACAATCAATGCTCCATCTTCTTGGCAAACAAGGGGTCGTCTGTGTCGCTTGTTATTTTCTTCCTGAAATTGCAGCAGCGCCGCCGGTCAGCACCCGGTCCCTGAAAGTATTGGAATTTTGGGGTGCTTCCAACGTACTGTTCTTTGATTTCGTTTGAATTTGATTTGTTTCCTCCCGCCTCAGCACCGACAGCACGGCTCACCAGCACTTCTCCGAACCATCGCTCCAGACGATGGGTTGCCGATGGATCATCTAGGCAAGCAGAGCCCCTTTTTTATATCCATGTATATCAGCATACATACCGATTAGCTCATACTATTATACCGCGCTCACCCAGATCGCAAAATGTTTGATCGGGGTATACTTTAGAAAAAATCATCACGCCATACGTTTCCTTCTGATCTCTTAGCTTATTCTGCTGCTCTCGCTGCCACTCTTGCCAGAATTACATTGCTTTGAAGTGCTTGATATTTGAAATATGCCACCCTCGACCTTGTTGGCTGCCGCGCCTGAACTGGTGTTGCTCGCAGAGAAGGAATTTGCGAATCCAAAATCGATATCTCTGAAGATATCAATGGACGGAGGATAGGTTTAAGGAACACAAATGGAGGTCCAGCTTGGCCACAAATCTCTCAAATTAGTGGTTTGAACACATCTCAACGCACAAAATTGCTTTAAAATTTAGTGCGTTTATTTCGACAATGCATTTATCTTCCCTGTGCTGTACTCCTTGGCAACAAGGTAGGTGTTTTGTGTTTTAGAGCGCGAAAAAGCAATTGACATTTTTCATTTTCTTCCCGGAACTGCAGCAGTTGTCTTGCGGGTCATCATCCGGTTTCCACCTCGCACTCTATCCGTTGAAGAGTTGCTTGTCGGATGCTTCAATGTGCCATTCTTGCTTCCATTTGAACTTGATCCATTCCCTGCAGCGCCGGTACCACCGATGCTTCCACTGTGCTGCTGGTTTCCGCCACTCAGAACCAAACCATCATTTCTGGTCACGAGCGCCGATGGATCACCTAGACAGGCATAAGAGAGCTTTATTAGTTTTTCCACGTATCAGCATTCCAAGTAGCTCATACTATTATACCGCGCTCGCCGGGATCGCAAGGTATTTGATCTGGGTATACTTTGCATTGCTATCGTATTCCTTGTTAGAGTCGTCGCACCATATGTTTTTTAAATTTTCGTCTAGCTCACCTTGCTTTCGCTGCCGCTCATGCCGTGACTGCACTGCTTTGAAGTGCTGCAAAAGTTCCTGGAATTTGATGATACTATCATCTACGTTGCGCGACGACGCTGCCGATCCAGATTTGGATGCTCTCGGCTTGGTGGCCGCGCCTGGGTCGGTGTTGCTGGCAGAAGCAGAGATACTTTTGTGCGAAACGATCAGTCAATCGCAAAATCGTCACTTTTTTTCGCTTAGAATGTTTACCTTTTTGTTGGCATCATGTGGAAATATCCCAATGACGAGACGCTACTCAGTCGGTTGCGTAGGGTTGAAAATGCTGATGATTGCGGCAGGAGCATCAGGATGCCATACAGACACTTGTACAGATACGGATACTTCTCGGGTTCCAGTAACTGCAGACGGAGATCTATACGTCACATGTCAAAACCGCTTCCAATTTTTCCACGGTCGTGCATAACTCTTTCTTGTCTTACAGGTAAACACGGGCGATTCCAACAGTTGCACCAACTTGTCCATCTGGATCAACATGCTGACTGTGATTTCCAATTCGGCACTAAAGAATATTAGTCAATATCGATTGGCCGGTTTCTTTCTGATGAAAATTACATACAAGACCTGCAGCATGTTCGCTGCATGTTCATATGCTTGTGCGAGCAGGCACAGCGAAAATGTCGCAACAGCGTTGTGGCACCATGATCGGTAAAGCACAATGAATAATCGCTGTCCATCCTTGTGGTCGAGATTTCGTAGACGTTTCCTCAAATCACTTAGCTCAGAAGAGGTCGTAAGAATGATATTCAAGTTCTGCACCATGATGCTCGCAAACTCTAGATCTTCATCGTGCTCTAGGATATCCGCGATCGTACAGTAAATTCTTTCGGTATCCAAGCTGAGGCATAACTGTCGGATAATCAAATTGCCTCGAGTCTCGAGAAGCCGTCTGTCGGTGCTGAATAGCGATAAAAGGTTGGCCATGAAGCTCCGGAAATATTCGTGATCGGAATACGACGAGATCTGCGCCAATAACTGAAGATCTCGTCGAACAACTTCCTCAGAGGAATCGGATAGAGTTTTCAACAACGCAGGGAATGTACCGTCGTCCGACGTCAGAATCTGTATATCCACACACGCAGTCAATACAGCATCCCTTTTTCCTCCTAATTATTTCAACAACTTGCCTTGTTAGGAGCCTTTTTATGCAACATCAGCAACCATTCCAAACTAGCCACGCGGGTCTTTTCATGCTCGTTCAAGAATTGTAAGCGAAGATTTGCGACCGTCGCTTGATAGTCGAAAGGATCCTCACCGCTCTTGACTGTTTGCCGACCAACATCAGAGTGGTACACTCTGCGAAGTGCCGGAGGAGCAGCTGCATTTGTTGCTAGCTTTTGAGAAGGCAGACTTTCCGTAGCAGTATCCTCTGCCGCAATCCCTTCTCCAGTGCCAACTTCTATTGGAGGAGGTGCCTGAACTGCTGCTGGTGGCTCGTCGATGTCTGGACGGGACGTGGGCGCATTGACAGGATCGCTGACGCTAGGCGACATCGGCGTTGGTAAGGTAGGTGTCGGTGAAGATAAGACTAGTTTCTGCAAGTTCTGGTTTGTTTCTGTTGCTATTTCCCGGATCATATCGTTCGGATCCGCTAGGCTTGGAAGCACTGATACAATAATCCTCGGTGTGAACTGGATAACCACGTCCTTTGCAATTCCAATAAATCCATTAATCCACTGCAGCGCTGTACGTTGAATGTCCTTGTCTGAAGATTTCAGATTCTTGACAAGTGTCTCCACGATTCGCTCGTATTGTACAATCACGCCCTGGCCAGGTATGTACGTGCCCTTGCCATTTTCATCGCTCTCTGACACTGAAGCTGCCTCTTTGATCTGCTGCATAAATTCACCCAGCAGGTTCTCCGTCGAAACTTTGACCTCGTTGCTCGGATCGCTTAGGCAATTGAGCAATCCATCAAGGAACTCGGGCAGGAAAGATACGAGTTCCAGATCGGGTATAGAGTTCAGAGTATCAATCCAAGAGACGAGATATTGTCGCGTGAATGAGTTTTTCACGTAGATCCGCTGGCTGAGAACTGGTATGAAGCGTGGTAGTGAGAAGGCCGTGTTCCTCGGTAACGAAGTCGGGACTACCAGACTCGAAGTTTCTTCCTCTGATTCAACCGGGTTGTATGGCTGCTGATGTGGAGATACATATGTCGTGGAAAGCTCGGAGACGATATCCTTTATCAGTCTGTCGAGTAATTCAGCTCCATTTTTCACGGTTGAAGCAGGATCGGCTGCCAACTAATCGATGCAATTAGACATAGAATCGACAAATTACTCATAAACACGCTATTTGCAAAGTAATACACACCTTGCACATGGCATCAAATAAACTATTGAAGAACCGTAATATTTCGCCCTTGGCGACTTTGGCAATATTATACATGCTTTCACAGGCGTAGTAACGGACTCTGGAGTCTTGGTTGCTGAAACATGACAGGATAGGTGGCACAATGCTATCCAAATAAGGTGCCACCGCCTAGATAATATACATGTCAGTTTATCGTATACAGAGATATCCACATATGTAGATACTGACAGGTCCAAGAGCTATAGCAGTGGCTGCCAGTCCTATGAGACCGCCGTTTCGTGCATTGGAATTGTTTGAATATACAAAGTCTTGGACGAGAGTGTCGATTATGTCTGTAATGTATGCTGGTGCCGCTTCATTGTCTCGCACGAGTCTGATCCAATGGCCATAATGTCAGTATAGTGTTCGATCTCATGTGCCAATTGCTCATACTTTTCAATCTCGAGCGCAGCAGACTTGCGCTTATCATATATCTTATCCGTTAAACCTCTCACGAGATGAGCGGAAAACAGGTTATTCTCCATTTCGGCGTGAGTCGTGCCAAACTAGCGGGGCTGCTCGATGTATCAAGGGAAACCGCTGTGTCACCCTTTGCAGGACGCGTGACTTTGCAGATATTGCACTTCTCAAAGGCAGCATTTATCAACAAATATATAAATCATTTTGTTTTCATTTCGATAAGGATTAACAGCAAAAAGAAGGAAAAGAAACACAAAAAAATGAAACGTTGTAGGTGAGATAATGCTGTTTACGAAGCCATGTAGGAACTAACATCGACGTCTTCAGGCAACGGCGTAATGTTGATTTCGAATCGACTTTGTACATCATTCAAAGTCTCCGTATCCTTTTCGCTTGATACAAAGGTGATACCCAGACCTTTGGTACCGAAACGACCAGCACGACCAACGCGGTGCAAGTATGTATCAGCGCTATCGGGCATATCGTAGTTGATGACAATGTTCACACGTTCGATATCGATACCACGGCCGAAAATGTCGGTTGCAACCATGATACGCTTTTCAAAGTCCTTGAATGACTTGTAGCGCTTGATGCGCTCCTCCTGGCTCATTTGCGAGTGGATGCAAATACTGGGGAAGTTGCAGTTGATCAAGATGCGGTTCAGTTCATTCGCGCGAGGAACTGATTTGACGAAAATGCAGACTTGATTGAATTCCAAGCTATCGAGCAGTTCGTTCAACTTTCGGTTCTTTTCACGTTCATCGAGCTGAACATAGAACTGCTGTAAACCGTGCAAAGTCAACTTGGCTTCATCGTCGACGTAAATTTCGAGAGGATTTTGCATGAATTTCTTGCAAATGGGTCGCATCTCCTTTGCCAGAGTTGCTGAAAACATCATCACTTGCTTGTGATGTGGCGTGGAACGGAAAATATCTTGTACGTCTCGTCGCATGTCTACGTTGTGATCGTTAGGACAGGATCGACTGGAAGTGGTCGTGTCATGAAATTACCAAGTTGTTCCAACATTTTATCACATTCGTCGAGTACGAAATGCTTGACGTGGTTTAGCTTCAAATGTCGGTCTCGAACTAGACCCCATACACGTCCGGGCGTTCCGACAAGGATGTGAGGACATTTCTCCTTGTTTCGCAGGATATCGATATCCTTGTTCACGGATACACCACCATAGAATACTTCTGTGCGGATGTTGGGAAGGTACTTGCTGAAACGGGCGTATTCGTTACGAATTTGGAAAGCCAATTCTCGAGTGTGGCATAGAACGACAACAGAGACTTCACCGTCGACAGGCTCAATCTGTTGCAAAGTTGCCAAGACAAAGACAGCAGTCTTACCCATACCAGACTTGGCCTGGCAGATAACATCCATACCAAGGATGGATTGAGGAATACATTCTTGTTGCACTACACAAACAAACAGAAAATCAGTGTAAATGAGAATGACTGCATTCCTATTTTACTCCTTACCTTCAGATGGATGTTCGAAACCACAATCGATGATGCTTCGCAGTAATTCGGGTCTAAGTAGGAAATCGCGGAAACCTGTTGAGCTCACACCGACGTAAGAGCCCTTCTTGTCTTTCTTGTCATCGCCTTCGGTATCAGCGGCACCGTTCGTTTCTGTTTCCTTTGCAGCAGTGGTGGCAGTGCTATCTTGTTGGATTTGCTCATCCTCCTCCTCGTAGTCAATGAGATCGTCAGCGTGGTCAGCAGAAGACATTTTGGGAAAGCTGGCGCGAGACAGGGTAGATTTTAGTAAATGATCAAAAGTTGAGAGGTGCAAGTGTCAAGGAAAAAATACAAGTTGGCGCGCTCCCCGCCGCTTAGGCCGGCATCATCATTCGAGGCTGACACGTTGTCCGTCATTTCTGATTAAGACGTTGAATTTTCAACCGTCAAGCCATCTCGTTATCCCGAAACGTGGCAGGAAGATATAATCAATACATATACTTCTTCAACAAGTGACCGAAAGGGAGCGAGTTCGTCGTGAGTACAGTACTGCGCCACCGACAATCAACGTGTCGCGCGAGACATGATTATTCACATCTTCATCAAGCGGTACGATGATCGAGCGTGACAATTCAAAAGATTTGAAATTTTCCCAGGAAAGCGGGCTCCAGAGTGATTGATTGCCCAAAGATTGATGATGCACGGTCCAGATTTAGAGGGACGCGGAGGGGGGGATAACGCGAGGTATTTCTCCAGACTTGCGGCCAGAAAGGACATTTACCTTGGTGATTACGTCGGGAGTGTCAAGATGTGGGTAAGGAAATGTAGGGCAGGCGCGTGATCAGAAAAGAGGAAAAGACGTTTGTTGAAAATGGGAAACCTCTTCAAGTACGCAATCGATTCCGAATGACGTATCCATTCGGAGTACAAAAGCTCACGCTCGGCAGATCTGACATTCAGAGATCACCAACGATCCGAAGTCTACCACATCATGCAGTTTCCCAAGTGCATGCACCATTTCGGTAGATGTGAATTGAGTACACAAACGACCCATCGAAGAATCGAGCTATATGCTACAAATTACTGTAAATATCGAAATGACCAAAAAAACCAGAAAAAATGTAGAGAGCAATAAAAAGTTGTGATTAAGCAGCATATATCCTATTGACCATTGTAACCACGGGAAATGCATACAATGAACACAGCAAGTACAGAGTAAGGGGAAGCTAGGGACCTATCAATTCATGCAAGGCTTCTCGCCGGATACCGACTTTTTTGGTTCAGGTTCTTGATATATTGCTCGTTGCCTCGTCCAAGAGAAGTAGTCAAGCAGCGACTCATCTGCATCACAGTCGCTTTCGATATCCTTGCTGCGGCAGCACTCTGCAAATTGCCTGCTATGTTCTGCATAACCGTCATCCTCGTCAGATAGTATGGCACATCTGGGAGGATAGAACCTAGGTAGGATTCCAACGGGTGGCTGGCAGCATTCACCGGTCGCCTGAAATTCTTGTGGATCTCCATTTTGCAAGTCCCCACAGGTACACAGCTTGGCATCAACGTGGCTCGAAGTGAGCAAAAGAAGAGTGGCCGTAACAGCAAATGTAGTCTTGAGCAACATCGAGGAAAGAGAGAGCAACTCGTGTTTGAGCTGTTGCTACCACCTGCTTCCCCATTTTATAAAGTTGTACAAGATCTATTGTTCTAGTCTGAAGACGTTTCAGCGTCGCAAACATTACACAGCATAAGGTTCTGCAGATCGTAACCTTGCGCGAGTCAGCGTACTCTTCCGATCTGTGTCAGGGTGTAGTTTCATATCGTATCTCTGACCTTTTCCAGTTCTATTCTGTTACTTACTATATCCAATGAAAATTGATAAACTGACGCGTGTGAACATCGCGCTTTTACCAGTATCTCGGACGGGAATCCAAGTTTAGAATGTACTTTCCCCCTCCCACATAGTTCCACGACAGCAGAAAGCTCTCTAGTCTTGTATCTGAAGATCGCACGATTTCCGTGAATGGTCAAAACCCAGCACACTCTCTGCATAATTTTCTAACTAGATGGATATCAATACGACCGCGTTGCGACGAGGAAGAATTGATCTGCTTCTAGTGCTGCCCACTCCAAAGCTGCAGCAGGGTTATTAGTGAATGGATAAATAGGGAAATTACCCCCTATATTCTCATATAGAACACTGTGCGGGAACAGTACCATCGGTCTATCAGTTTCTATTCAAATGTCTGGAAACAGGCAAAATTCAACTACGTCAATGGACGGTGGGCCGTGGATACAGAAGCAACCTAAAGAACCGAGCTTATAGTCGACAGCCATGCATGCAAAATACTGGTTCACAGTAGTCCCAATTCGGAGCAGCAAAAAACATCTGACCACAGAAAAACAAAGTATATACCTGTCTACCGATATATGCAAGATCAACGAAACGACAGGAATTCGGTGACGGGTAGAATGTCTAAAAGCATATAGTGTGAGAACAACGGAGTTCATGCGACTAGCTTTATTAGCATCGTCTTCTACGCTGCAGGAGCGGGAACCAGTCACTGTGTCGGGTGCGGTCAAGTGCTGGTGAAAAAGAAAAAAAAATAATTGAGTCCAAAAGGACCGCATTCTGGGAGGGTAGCACCAATTTGCGCCAGGGGTCATTACAATCATAAGCAAAGGAGAACAACAGAGGAGATCTATTGATATCAGAGACATGATGGAAGGAAACCTCGACTTAATAAGCCAAAGAGAACAAACGGCAGACATTCATAGATGCCAGAAACAATGTTAAAAGCTAGGCTCGGCCTGCTATGCAAAGGAGGCAATGGAGAGATCTTCATACACACCAGAGCGCGCGATCAGCTCAAAGTTCAGCTTGGTCAGGCATAGAGATATTCATAGGCATGCTTTATCCTACTGTCAAGCAGTCAGTTTGTATATTAAAATGCGCAGTATTCCAGCTTACCTTCTTGGTTATCTTCATTGATTTCTCTGAGAGAAAGAGAAAGAGAGAACAAAGGAGCAGCACTTGCCATGGCAATAAAAATTTGCGCGTTTGTCGCCACGATGCTGTTATCAGAAACGATGGCCGTACTGCTATATGCAGACATTCCGAAATGTTTTCATATAAAACTGTTTCACAGTACGGAATCTTTTGACAATCAATTTCAATCATGTATATTCCGTATTTAATTGACGTGGGCCCACGAGTCGACCGCTTAATCAGGTACACAAAGGTATATCTTCGAGATCAATGGAAACCGAATTCAGATGGAATACCTTCTTTCTTTGTCTCACTCCTAAGAATCTTTCCGAGGAACTGCCAGAAAGCATGTGTCAGATGGATCTGCGCAGCAAGGAAAACGAAATATGGGGGTTTGGGCAAAAGTTCTAAGCATTGTGCGAGGGCTTCACACCACAAGGTTAGTGATGCAGTGATATACCGGCTCCATTCATTGCCCTAAATTCATATCATTATCCCGAACCGCGTCTTAGTGCAATGAAAGGACCGATTCTGGAAGTACAGTATTGATCCGTCAATCCATATCGTAGAATTCAATGTAGTATCTAAAACAGCTGTTGGATGCTCCTTGCGTCATGCAAAGACACCAATGATCATGGAATACAGATGCCTGGTTCATAAGAGTACATTTTTCTCTCTAACTGCAGACCGTGGTGGAGCCCTCCTTGCGTCAGGTGCCGAATATCCAAAAACTGTCTAGTCCTTTTAATCCTCATATTGGTGTCTGTTCTGCCTGCCAAACTCCAAAAGGAGACATTAATTTTGTAGCCCATTTTGTTATACATTCTTCCATCCAAAACATGCAAAAAATGTGTAAGTTAATTAAGTATAGTCCACCACGAATAGAATAGCAAAGTATCAACTACTAATGCGCTACAGCCGCCAGAAAAATCGTGTCTACACAGCGAACTTTTTGAAAATAGAGGGCCAAAGAGTGAGTTTCATGCGAAACTGGGCTTCGGCTCAGCTGAGTTTAAATGTTTTTAGAGATGATTTTGTGTGGCTGTCAAGGACAATGCCGGCTGTGCATGCTGATCGCGATCAGACGACAGCAAAGTTTACGTTTAGTTCAGTTTCTTGTTGTTTCGAGCAAGGCAGACTTTTCAATCATAAAGCAGCAGTACCACATGAGTAGCGACGCCAACGCTAAAGTCGATACCTCGCTTTACACGCCTGTCACCGAGGGCAAGGCAACAATCTTGTTCCCGAAAGGCAATGAGGTGTTTTACAATCCAGTTCAAGAATTCAACCGCGACATGTCCATTGCCGCCATTAGAACGTGGAGCGAGATATACTTGGCCGAGAAGAGAGAACGCTTGGAAAAGAAGCTTGCCAAAGCAAAAGGTAAAAAAAATAGACATATGTAATCATGGTCGTTATTTGTAGAAATGTTAACATTTTCGTAAAAGATGAAAAGGCAAAGGAAGAAGCCGAGAAGGTATTAAATATCCACCTAAAAAGGACATATAGGCAGTGTACTGAATCTTTGCATGTCACAGCATCTGAAGAATTACATTGACACGGAAGGATTTACCATCTTGGAAGCTCTCGCAGCGAGTGGACTACGATCGATCCGATACGCAAAAGAAATTCCAAAGTTGAAGCAAGTAATCGCTAACGACTTGGAAGAGGAGGCAGTTGAATCGATTCGACGAAACATTCAACACAACGGTTTAAACGATGAACTGGTGCGACCCAACCAGGGCGATGCCATGCAAGTTCTATACAGTGCTATCGGCAGCGCCAAGAAATACGACGTAATTGACTTGGATCCTTACGGTTCGGCCGTGCCTTTCATTGACGGTGCAGTGCAGGCGGTCGCAGAAGGAGGTAAATGCTTGGTCTGCCGCATATACTGTTGGAAGGAGAAGGATTGCTCATAATTGCTAGGTCTCTTGTGTGTAACATGCACCGATTTGGCCATTCTAACTGGCTCTATGCACCCGGAAACCTGGCAAGTGCTATACTTGTAAATCGTTAAAAACATTGTATCTAACTTCTTATGATTTACATAGCTTTGGCAAGTACGGTGGTATGCCGCTGAAAAGTACATTCCCCCATGAAATGGCACTTCGCATCGTTCTGCAAACCTTGCAAACATCCGCAGGACGCTACCGTCGCCACATCGTGCCATTAATGTCATGCAGTATCGATTTCTATCTTCGTGTATTTGTACGGGTTTACACCTCCCCCGCCGAAGTCAAGAAGGCAGCCAGGTTAGAACCAACGTCGGACTGCAGTTGCCAATGGGGAGTACTCACTATCTGCAATGTAGCAAGATAAGCATGATGTATGAATGTACAGGTTGCCATGCTTACGACGTGCAACCTATCGGCAAGATTTCTACAAAAGACAACGGGGCTGAACGACACTCCCCAGCTACCGGCCCTCCCGTGGACCAGTTTTGCCGCAACTGCGGACAGATCCATCATGTATGTTGTTTTGTGTGTGGAAAGAACTGCTTTCCGATATGAAGAAAAAAAAAACTAACGGAGTATCATATATCCAGATCGGTGGTCCTGCGTGGGGTGCACCGTTGCATGACAAGACATTTGTCAAGAAAATGTTAGAGCACGTCAAGGCCAACGAATCCAACTATGGAACTTTCCAGCGTATGAAGGGTATGCTTACTGTCATTAGTGAAGAATTGGATGCTCCTTTGTATTGGACGTTGCAGAGATTATGCGGCACGCTCCATTGCAACAGTATACCCATGGTGGACCTATTGTAAGTGATTTTCTGGCCAAGCACCAATGTAATAATTTGTACTAATAATGGCAAAATTTGCTGATGCACATAGCTCTGGTATTCTAAACGCTGGATACAAGGTGTCGACATCACATTGTGGACCTCAAACTGTAAAAACAGATGCTCCATCGCACATAGTTTGGGATGTCATGCGTGCCTGGGTACAAGCATCCAAATATTAAATTCATGAGCACAACAGCTGTGCTAACTATAATCTTGTAGGTCAAGAAGAACCCGATCAACGAGAAGAAGCTAGGAGAGACTTCTCCGGCTAAAGTTATTCTCAGCAAGGAACCCAGGTAGCTGTCAAATCGTGTTTGTATCTCGAGATTCATGACTTCTTACAATTGTTATCATCAAACAGCATTGAAGTAGACTTTTCCAGACATCCAGAAGCATATCCAGAGTCGAGATCTATTCAGTTGGTGCGATACCAAGTGAACCCTACACCCAACTGGGGACCCAAAGCACGAGCCGGCAAGAAGAGAAAGCAGAGCGAGGAATAATAGAATGGAGTTTTTGACAACAATTACCATGGCCACTTTGCTACACCCAACAACATCACTAATAACAGCAACAACAACCTCCATTAAGAATAGTCGATTTTCTTGCATGTTTCAATAGAAATTAGTCGCATGTTTAATGTTTTAGAATGCTATTCAAAGGGTTAACCAAAATGTACTAGTCAGCTTTTTTCGTTGTTCATAGTATTTTCTTGGTATTCCTTTTCCAACGAGCAATAGCTGTTTCGCTCCTGCAGATCTTACGAAGTCCACATGTGTATGTAGAATGAAAACATATATTCTGACGCCTCCGGTGGAGGTGTCTCCAGATCCAGCAGTGGTCATTCCAGCGAGTTATCGATATAAAAGGCAAGATTTTGAGGAAAATGCCTAGTGTGGCATGATTGGTTTTCATGACTGACCATTTATTCCAACACTGGATGTATCCATGATGGAATTTGGACGACGGATTAATCCCCTTATGCTAATCCTCCAATTCGGCTGAGTAAGACCCAGGAGTGTGAGAGACGAGGATCCAGATTCAGGCTACAGGAGAAACACAGGGCAGCGACATTTATGTGCAGGTCGTATGGGAGCACTAAGCGATATCACACATGAGGCATAAAGTGAAGTTGAGGATTAACAAATTGATACGGTGTGTATAGACTTAAGGCAACAAAGCGAGGAGACTCAATGAAGACTAACTATTGTTGTATTGTGACGACAGTAAAGAAAACTAATACAATGGGCTGCCTGGTGCGCTTTGCGGGCCTTCCTGGTTAGCAAATCGCGACTGCTTCCCCTCAGATAGCCGTACGATAAGCGGATTGACGTGTTCGCGTAGCGATGCAAATTCAGGTCTCCTTTGAAAACAGCTTTTGCATACAGCTTCTTCGTGGCTGGCCTTGAGGGCTGCTAATATTTCAATGGAATCCTGAAAAGAAACCTAATCCACGTCGTTAATATGTTGAGATGTTGCCGTCGGGAACCGACATTGTCCAATGGCGGACCGCTGTTCCTGTTAAATGATTGGAAACGACGTCCTCTTGTCCCAAAAGCACGTCGAGTTCTGCCACATAGGGTTTGCGATGCATTCGACTCTTTCGGTATAGCTGATATCTTGGGAGACAACATAATACGCTCTTTATCATGTTATCAAATTCGATTTAGCGACATTTAAAAGGAAATCAAAACGTTTCACAAAAGTCGCTTACCTGCTCGAAACAATCAACCAACGAATCCAAATGAATCTTTTCAGCATCGACGATAATATGACATTGCTGCAGGACGTTGACCACTTCGGGAGCATTCGGGTCAAGCGGTAGGCACTTGCCTTCAACAGTTTCGATAATGCTTTCTTCTGCTGCGCAGAGATCGAACAATGTTGGCTCGTCTGGCTAAACAAGCTGAAATTGCTGGGTCTGCGAGTTTCAACGTCTCCAAGTTTAGCTTTCTTCCGTCTGGGATTGTCATCCTCGTCAGTTGACGCAATTAAAAGAGCTTCTGTATTGTCAGGAGGGGGACTATCGCTGGCTTGGTAAAGCTTGCTTTCAAGCTTTTTGCTCCGGCGAACACGAGCCGGTCTATTGTAGCTAGGAAGCAATCCACCGAAATTGTAAAATTGCCAAATATCATCCCCATCGTTTTTTGCTATTTGCAACAACTGAGGGAGGATAGGTGACGATGGTTGTCTAGTGGTGATGAGTCTGTATAGAACACTATGGAATGCTTCGACTGCGTTGGTCGTTCTGGACGGGAAAAGACGAAGAGATGCCTTCATGCTTGAGCCACTACTGAAAATCAAACTCCTGATCTTCGGCCACAGCCACCATCTTAACCAGCGTCGAGAACCAGGAAAGTCGCTTACAAGCTCCATAACTTTGCTATCGAATTCGTTATCTGAAAGTGTCGTTCGGGTGCGTTTTGTTGTTGAAAGGAATCAGTCTAGTTTCTGAGGTGCTACTATGTTATGATTGCTGCTAGCGCGTTGTACAGATTGCATCCAATGCATAGAGCAGCCTTTCAGATACTGGAGCCCGTCAACCTGCCCACCCGTGTTTACTCGAACCGCAGATAGAAATCCATTGATTTGCGCAGATGAGAAGTTCATCATGAAACCAAGAATTCTATCATTAAGGAAGTCGAAGCCGAAAGCCGTGAACAATGCCACAAAGGATGTTTCAAAGTATTTCTTCGGCAATCCGTTCATTATACCGTGGAGGATTACACAGTGTTTGCGCTCACTTCCGTGAAGTATTGAACCGAAGAGCAAAGATAGTATCCGCTTTGAATTGCTGTGTCCTCTGCGCAAGGCCCAACCAATGTCGAGATCGAAGTCCGCATCAGCGTTCTTAGAGTGATCAAACTTTGCTTTGGCAACTTCTTCGTAGTCGCTCTTAGGAAATTTCGCTTTGAAATAAGTAACTGACTGGTTGATTGTCAAGATAGGCAGCATCCAGGTATGTTTACCTGGTTTGATTAACCTCGATGGCAAGGAGAATGAGAATCGGTGGGAATCGCGGCATCGCTACCGGTAGGTTGATAGTTTTGCCCATGGTAACAAAACATCTACCGTCACTTGGGGCTCCAGACGATGATGTATACCTCCCAACCAGACAGTGGTGGATGGGGGACTCTCTTTGCCACTGTTACTTCCATCCCATGTATGTTCACCTTGTTTGATTAACCTCGATGGCAAGAAGAATGAGAATCGGAGGGAATTGAAGAGAACTTTGAATAGAGGCTGAAGAGGGCAGGGCAGGATCAGTAGCAATATTAATATTTGTGACTGTTCTCGCAGAGGGGCAGGATGGGAAAACAGCAGCACACCTCTTAGATGCAGCCTATACCGCACTTCCAGCCGATAAGCGCCGAAACGTCGCTCTCCACTGCCATCGAAACCGATGCCTCCGCGCCTCGACTTTCTTCAAAGCAGACTACCAATAATGCAAACTATAGCCCGCAGTTTCCTGTCGTATGGGTGGTTAACCCACACCGACCTGCTTATGCTACCGCAGTAGCAGTGACTCTGAAGTTTTTCTTGCCACTTCATCAAACAATATGGACTGTACTTCACTAACTATCTTCTAGCTTAGAATTCCTTTGTCTCCAATTGCTGTTCCCCCCTCTCTGTTCTTTTCTCTTTTGCACCATTTCCCTTTGCCACTACCTTTTTCTTATTGCCATAATAAGGTTTTTCAGTTCCCCGCATTCGGATCGGGCGAGAGCTATAAGCTGAGATCAGCGTGTGCTCACTTTTCGCCATTAACAATTCATCCTGTCAAACGGGACCAACGAGATTTTCTGATGCCTGCTGCCAAGCGCCGTTAAACCTGTCATTGCTACACTTCTCGATCTTCTCGATCAAATTCACCGACGACCTCGACCTCTTCTGCAAATATCCGATCCATGTTCATCAACCCTTTACATTATCTTTACCAACTGTCCGAATACCCGCCTTCCTAACTGAAAACCGTTTCTCAACTAATGTAAACATCATTAAATCAACAGAACCCTATGTTGCTACTTTGTGCTTCAATAGTTGTCATAGAATGCGCGTACACCAGGACTACTAATGTTCGAGACCTGATGCGTATGAGCTGGGCAGCAATACCGTGTTAGTGGCTCTTTGTCAAAGCCCATAAAGATCCCACCACTTGTCCAAGGTTCTGTCACTACTGACCAGCCAGAATTTGCACCGAGCTCATTGTTGGCTCTTCATCGGCGGTCCTAAAATTACAGATGTCGCGCATAACCAGAAAGTCTTGTCCCACCAAGCTTGGCACACTAAGGACCATTTCACACACTCAAAGTACCACAACACCCACGTCTCAAAATGGAAAACCAGCTTTTCTATGAAGATGGGCAAGGCAATATCTTTGATGAACACGGCAGACTTGAACCCCATGGACTACATCGTTGACGAAGAGACATATGCTCTTAAACAGTGAGCTCGCACACACAGCATCTGTGCAATATGCCTCATGAGCCCGTTGCTATGCAGACTGATGATCCAAAGGCTGCAGACGTTCGAATGAGAGAAGCCACTATCAAGCGAGCATACACACTTTACTCAGACCAGGGCAAAGTGCAACTCATGTTTGAGAAGGTTCTAAGCTCATCAGCCGCCGCGAAGCAGTGGGGAATCCATGTTCGTACGGCGCAATGATGGGCCATGCAGTATGAAAAGGACCCTGACAGTATCTAAGAAGCGTAATAAGAAGGACGGACACCCGCGTATTCTCACTGAGGAGGATAAAAAGTCATCTTAGAGTACGTTGATGAGAATCGCTCAACTATCCTTAAACAACTGACGGAGCGGCTGCTTCAGAAGTTTGAGAAACTTGAGTCTCGAAGAGCATTTTCATGACTTCGTGAGGGTGCGGTGCAACTTGACACTGAAAAAAGCCCGGTGCCAAACTGTGGATACAAACAGCGAGGCGAAGGCTCAAGAGCGCCTTGACTGGGTGCGCAAATGAGACAAGACTGATATGGTCGTTAGGAAAACCTGTATCTTCCTTGATGAGCCCTGACTTCCATACTAACACGAAGCGCAGCATGGCCTGGTCGCGAAAAGGCTCGCCTGAAGTGGTCACAGTGCCGTAAACACGAGCACGGACGCCCACAATCTTGGGTGCAGTAGTCTCTGCATCAGGTCCGACCAAGTGCATCCTGAGACTTCCGCAGCCGCCAGCCAAGAAAAGAAAACGAGGAGATTATACTGAACTTAACAAGCACAGAAACTGTGACAGGATATTACCTTAGCTTCCTGAAAGGTACAATGGACGAGATGGATTACTACCCACATATGAAAGACCCCTACGTGGTGATGGATAATGCCCCTATCCATAAGGCTAATGATATCTCTAAGTATGCTGAGTCTCGTGGATATCGGTATGCGTACTGTATCTTCCGTCGTATTCGCTTGAGCTCAATCCTATTGAGCAGTTCTGGTCGGTGGTCAAGAGTCCAAGTTAATAGCAATAGATTCTTGGAAAAGGATACCTGACAAGCAGAATCAACGAAGCATCAAATAGCTTAAGATTGAACGACTTTGAAGGTTTGTCTCTTATTCTCATAAGTACTTAGACAAGTTTCGTAACAGAGAGCAACTCTGATATGCTTTTCAACACAATATTTACACGTTTCCAAGGGAAAAATGCAACATCAATTTTCAAGCCGGGGGGCGACATTACTTTCCGGAAAGAGTGTATATGAACATGTGCGTCGCTTATCATGTACTAGTCGGCACTTGATATATTCATATCTTTATCTGATGCTTTAACCTTTATGCTGTTATCCACTCAGTTGCTTGCAGCATTGGTTCAACACTATGCTTACACAGATAATTGGAGAGAGTGGAACTCTTAAGTTGGTTTGTTTGCAGAATATCAATAACTCCTGAGATCACTGTGATGCATGGATCAGGATTTATGCAGATGATAGTGGTAGTATCAAGATAGTAGAAAAAGAACGGCGATGACTCCTTCCCCCCTCCTTCTCCTTTTCTTCTCCAAAAGTTTCGTTAACGTCGGGAATGCTTGCTGTGCCCAAAGTGCTTAGCGCCTTTTTCCAGCAAAATACGAGCATCGAACAAAGGAGCAAAGTACCATCATCATCTTCACCGTCCTTATCGCCGTTGTCGTCTCCAGAAGATGCGTTACCCACATCGTCCTCCTCGTCTTCGTCGCCGCCGCCGCCATCTTACGAAAAAGTCATAGCAGAAGATCTATCGAAACTTAATACCAAGCAAGTACAGCAAGCAGTATCTCTGGCTCAGGTGGCCACAGATATGCAGCAGCATCAGTGGACGACGGCGTTGGAAGTGTATCTGCTGGCAGTTGAGAAAATGATCACAGCATTGCCATGTAAGGGTATCAATTCCAACTATACTCGATTTATACGCTGACTGCAAAACAATACATACGTTGTGACAATAACAACAGTGGAGACGGATGCGGATGTGAGAGAAGCATTGGTATCAAAGCTGGAACGCTGCAATGTTATCGACCGTCAGCAATGCGTGTACCGTGCGGGCGACGGGCCTGGCACCGCCGGAGTGATCGAGTCCATTATCGTGTTTGCAGCGATTGCATTGAAAAGAAGCCCTATACCAAAAATGCTGGCATGCTGTTTTGCATACGTGCTTGCAGGCTTGCAGTCTCTGGATGAGGCGCTGTGCATCCGGCAGCGAGCGTGGCGGATAACGACGCAAGGGTTCCAAAAGGTGGTTGAAATTGATCAGCAGTTTCGCATCCACCAAGTTATCTTGAATGCATTCTACGCCGTCCTTTTATCCCTTTACAAAGCTGGACTTGCTTACGCCGAAGCTTGACGTATGAAAAAGCTCGCTTAATCATTGCAGCAATGCAGCGCATTTAATCCACAAAAAGTAGTAAAAACAATTTGCACGCAATATTCTGTTTTTTTTTTTTAAATTGATGCTGTAGTTTTGTCTGCACTTCACAGAATATTTGCATATCCGAAGCCGTGTCTCAGGTACACTTACTCCCTTTTTCCCTTGTTTTCTTCCCGTTTGGTCTACATATATATACAGATATACGATGTCGCCGACTGTCGTTCCAACAGAGAAGGATGCAGACTGCGATTGGCAACAATGGCTCAAAGAAGTAGAGAATGCAGAGTCGCTCATGGACAAGTTGGAAGCACAAGCAGATTCGCTTGATGCCAAGGTGGAGGCACTGCTGGCCCAGGTTTCGACACCGTCGTCGCAAGCTGCTGCTGCTGCTGGGCAACAGCAACAACAAGAAGAAAAAGAAAAACCACAAGAACAACAAGACAAGACCAACTAAACCACCAGTGATGAATGGAAAAACAACTTTTACAATTCGTGTTTTATGGTAGTTTGGATATAATGGATAAGGCGAGAAAATAAGTATTTACATCATCCGGAAAAGAAAAAAAAAACTTTAGTTATGTACAATCACAGCTTCTCCTGCGTCTGTTGCTGCTGCTGCTGCTGTTGCTGCTTGCGTCGTGGTTGCTCCGGAAACACTTCTCGAACCAGAGCACCCAGATCGGCCGGTTTTGCGCAGTGAAGCGTTTTCTTTTGTATATCCTCCTTGATACGCTGCATCCAAGTATAAATAAAAACCCAGTTAGAGAATAGAGAGATAAGGTGTATACAAACGATAGTGTCTCTCTTTCTCTCTTTCTTACCGTCAAGACGCACTTGGCACCAGGGCGCTTTTCCTTTTCGGGTTCCAGCATCCAGGCGACCAAGTTGGCCATGCCTGGAGATGGAGTGGCGAACTGGAAGGACGGCGGATGGCCGTACAGAATCTCTTGGAAGATTTCGCGGCTGCCATTAAGGTAGTAGAGTGGAGGTACGCGATCCATCATTTCAATCATGGTGATCGCTAACGACCAGATATCGACGTTTTCCTTGTATGGTTGTTCCGAGACAACCTCGGGTGCCATCCACTGTTTTTAAAGTTGGGTGTTTCAGCCTCAGATGTGTACCAATCAACCAACCTTTATGCTTTACTTTACCTTGTTTGTCCCCAGACGCGCCTTATTTTCCCTGTCAAGAGGAGCAGCCAATCCAAAATCAGCTACAAAGCCGAAAAAGCGGCTGCGTTAGATTGGCAGAGAGAGAGATAGAAGGTAGCACAATGGAGTGCAAAGAGTAGTGTTACATCAACCATCACGCAACTCACCAAGTTTAACCTGTCCTGATCTACTCAGCAGAATGTTCTCGCACTTTACATCGCGGTGCATGTAGTTCTTTGCATGAAGATAGACAAGGCCCTCCAGGCACTAGGGGGTGTAAAACGTTTCAACAGGTTAGAAAGAGAGCAAGTGCTACACCCACTACTACTGGTAGTAGTTGTGTATTTACCTCGAGTGCTACGCGGACGGCATAACTTTCGGGTAATCCGACGCTGACGTTGTACAGTAGGCCAAACACTGAGCAGGTCATCAGCTCCATGGCCATCCAGAGGTAATCGCCCCACATGCAAGCTTCTGTCAACTCGACGAGGTTCGGGTGTGACATGCAGCCCATGATTCTCAATTCCCGGAGGATAAAGGTATGATGGAAGGTATCATGGTCCTCGATGTAACAGCGCTTAATGGCGACTTGGCCCCCGCGCTTTGCACTGGACCGCTTGGTTGCACTAATCACAGCCCCGTTCGCCCTACAGTTAATTTCAAGGTTTGTTCAGTGCAACCTGAAAGTAAAACACTACTTATTGCACATTGTTGTTACCCGCTCCCGATTCGCTCCATTCCGGCGTAGACAGTTCGTGGATCCATGTCTAGTACTTTAGACCGGGGTAAGACTTTGCGCATCTTTTGCTCGAAAACCGCATGCTGCTTGGGAGCCCGATTAAACGGCTGCAAGGGCACTATGCTCGGCGATCGTCCAACATGGATCCAGGGACGCTGTAAAGAACAGAGAAAATGGAATGTTACCATGTTTGTCCTTCAAGCGTAAACATCATATTTCTTTCTCGTGGAATTGCTTTTTACGTGAGTATCTTGCCTTGTGGACGGTAGGAGGACTGGGCGGCGGCGGCGGCTGCGGTGATTCTGGTTTCTTCTTGAACCTGTTCTCCTTCTCCGATTCTAGATAGCTCGTTTTTATAATATCAGGGATTTGGAACAACCCCGGAGGTCGCCACGGCGGCGTCTGCTAAGATATATTTATTTTTCTTGAGTTCTCTTCCTCACTAAACGTTTTTTCTTTCTCACACAAGGTTTCTTTTTCCAACGTACCTTGAGGGCCTCGAATTTGTAAGGTTGGCGCTGTTTATTTTTACTTGCGGTTGTTGAACGAGCGGCTGCAAAAGGCTGTTGGTGAAATGATGCGCGGGAGTTGGTCGTCGCGGTAGTAGTACCGTCGCTCGACGTGAGCGGGGGTGGCGGCGTTGCCTTGGAAGGCATCCAAGGGATTATACAATAAAGTGTAGGAAGAAAAGAAGAAGAAGAAGAAGAAGAAGAAAAAAAGAAGTAATTAAAAAAAAAAGAAGAAGAAAAAGAAGAAGAAAAAAAAAGGCGGGAGAGAGGGGAAAAGGGAAAGGTAGCTGTTTGCTGCTGCTTGGGATATTTTTTTTAAGTTTTTGAAGCACTCTCTTTGTGTTGCCACGGCACATGTTACAAGTCAGGCCAAAGCCCCTCCTCTACAATATACTCTTTATCTTTTTTATTTTTTTCTTTCTTTCTTCCCCAATATTGCCCCACTGTCGTATATTTCTGTGTTAGCGGCATGCTCGCAATAAATGGATCAATTTGGCCATACAAAGGGCGTACGGGCGGTAATATTCATTCTTTGGGTTGGACCGGATCATTCCGTCGAAAAAAAGAGGCCAGTCGAATCAAATCTTCCCATCACGTTACACTTGCAGCAGCAAGTTGGTCATACTGATACACGCACGATCAACACAGATGTTGTTCCCTTTATATATTTATGTATATACTGGCTTATTGACAGAGAGACGCAAGAACTATACTAGAGAATGAACAGGGAAGCATTTACTATATGTTTTGGAGCAATAGAGGGACAAGACATTTTACAGTTGAGGCGAGGTTGCAGGGGTTGTTTGTTGCTGTGGGGCGAGTGAAGGAGGAGGTGGAGGTGGAGCATTGAACGGTGGCAGCGCAAGACTGCTATCTTTGCGTTCGCTCTTCTTATCGTCCCAGAGGAACGCTGTTAGCGGGCGATCGACGATAGCAGATGAGCTAAGTGCCAGTGCACGAGGCGAATGTGTTACAGGCGGCGGCGGCGCTTGCTGCTGTTGGTAAGAAGATGGGGGATACCAGGAGGACGAGGAGTTGTTTCGATGGCTATTATAGTCTGCAAAATTCTGCAGTCCAGTGTGCGAGGACGGCGACGACGTTGAGTACGCTGCTGCTCGCTCGAGGGGTACTCTAGCCGCCGCCGACAGGTCCGCCTTATCGCTGCTACTGCGTGCATCTGGTACTTCGTCGTTTGGTCGCGAAAGTGTTGATGGCGGTGGTGGTGGCGGACCGTAGTGGTGACTCGACGAAGGTAGCGGTGAATCGGTCCGTGCAATTTTTGCAGATTGTGTGGCGACTTTGCTACTGTCCGTAGCAGATGCCTTATAAAGATACGCGCAGTTTAGTGTATGGAGGACAGGGGCAACAATTTCCATATTCGTCAAAAACACTTACAGAGTTCTCGTGAGACATGTTGGTATAAATCATGTACGTGATGTAGGCATGCATTGCATTCCGTTTGATTTTCGGATTTTCTTTCTGCAGCAAACAAATGTCGTTAGCATATCTCGTCACATGAGACGTCTTTTTTCCCCTCGTACTTTCTTTCTCCCACTCTCTCTCTCTGTCTCTGCTTTTCCTCGACTTGTTTGTACTTACCATTGACATGTAATGCGATGAAAACTTTAAACCTTCCTCAGCCTTTACATTACATTACCCCAGTTATTACCATTGCATATTCTACATCCAAAGCTTCTCGCAATTACCTGGGTGGCCGGAACCTTTTCGTGCCACGTGCTGTCCTGTAAAAGAGAAGAGGCGGGTTGCTGGTAGCGGTGCCGTTTTTCTGGATGCATATCCGGTTGTTCATCATTTACACCGTTGTTGTTGTTGTTGTTGCTGCTGCTGCTGCTGCTGCTGCTGTAGCCATAGTATGCCTGCCACTTGCGTTTCTGGCGTGGAGGTTCAGATGCTAGGTCTGCAAATTAGATCTCGCTCATCTTTTGGTTCTGCAGCTCTAGGCTTTCTAGCTAACCTCCACTCTCGTCCTGCGACTGTCTCTTTCTGTCTTCGTCATTTACAGCTGCCGCGGCTGCAGCGAGAATCATTATAGGGTCAGACTCTGGGTCGAAAGGTGCAAAAGGCGGAGGCCGTTCGGCTAGAGATAGCACGGTATCTGTGTGTGAGCATACAGAGCGAAAAAGCCTAGGTAGCAGGTGTCGAACCTTTGGAGACATGAGCAAGTTCCTTGGTACTGCTTTGGACAATAGGGTCCTCTGCAGGGCCTCCTTGCGTATTCTATGAATAACCGGTTCAGATTAACAAATATTACATCGGGACACGATCCGACTTACTGGAACAGGAGAAGCGAGTCCAGCAGCATCTCCATCGCTGCTGCCTATATATTCATTGACAAGAAATTGGTTACGCAAGACAGTTGTCATTGGAAAAACTTTAGAAAAGACGCTTACCGAGCAGGTTGTTGATAGACATTGAGTTACCATCGCTGGGGCTGCTTTTGCTCGGTGAGCCGCTGTCGCTGGCACTGCTGCTACTGCTTGCCGCATCACTCGACGCCATAGTCTAGATTAAAAATAAAATAAAATAAAATAAAATAAAATGTAAACACCATCTGACATATAAATACACAACGGATGGACCCATTCCTTCCCCCACCCTCAAAACTGTACTCCCTGGGACCCCCCATTCGACCATACAGAGGGATCGTAAGAGCTGGCGTGGGGAAGGAAGGGTTCATTTTATCGAGCAGATTACCTTTGGCAGAGACTCTACATTTTCGTACTTGTGATTGGACAATGCAAGCAAAATGCATCCGGCTTCCTCATCCAAAGCGTCCAAGCTGACAAGATTATCGGTTTTGATAGAGTTTGGAGCCTGCGAACGGCGTCGCTCGCCGCGCAGCGCAGACGCTTGCGGTTGGATCTTTGGTGGGTAGCCCATGAAGGTGATTTGTGCAATCTTGCAGGCCGAGGAGAATCGGCGGCGACCAAGCAGAGGAGGACGCTGGGTGCCGAGAGTGAGCGATGGCCCGTAGAACGATGACAATGCTGACATTAACCGAGCTGTGGCACTAAAAGTTTGGCAGTAGAGAACTGACAGCTGGGAAAAAAGAGACGTGGGGAAGAAAGAAAGAAAGAAAAGAGAAGAAGCGAAAGAGAAAGAGAAAGAGAGAGAGAAAGGAAAAGGCAGCGAGGGGAGTAGGGAAAGGTTATCGCACTGTGCTTTGTGGTAGGTTGCACCAGAGAGAAAGGCCCTGGGAGAGGAGGGGGGTGGGTGTTGATCTTGCCTGTGTAACCCAAACGAGACGCCCAGGACATTTGATCTCTCTTTTTCTGTCCTCTGCCTTGCCAATCCTCGCCGCCCTCGAGCCGCCCATTGTCTTCAAGAGCATACATTTTCCGATATCCACTGTTGCAGCTACATTTTTCTGTTCCTTGCTCAGGTCCCGTAACTTCGTTCAGTCTGCTGCTGAACTGTCCGTGCGCCGTCTCTTCGGAAATCGCTGCAAATGGTCTGAACTATGTCTTTCCGACGACATTTGACAAAAAACCTTGGCGTACTTTTTCTTTGACCTTCGATGGTGTGTGCCATGCTTCCGACAAAAAAGCATGTTTGTCATGGTTTTAATACACACATGGTACCTTCCATAAGGCTACTTTCTTTCAACAACCTTGACTCGCCTTGTCCATGTTGCCCAACAAACAGAATGACACGCTCGAAATAGAAACCTCTGATTTGACGAGAAATAGCACGCTACTTGAATATCCGCCACATGCCATTTTGACGGGCACTACAATGTGCAGTAATTTGGATGTATTGTTCTCTTTTTCAAATGAATGCTAATAAAGCGAGGATCGGGTATCTAGCGCCGTTTTGATCCTTTAGTGTGCGGAGCTTTCTTGCTTCGCTGGTTACTACTATTATTCGGCTCAATGTCTGATTTGCGCAGATACAACGTTGCGCCCTTCATCTTTCCAAGGCCACCAGTGATGCCAGGATCACGATCTCGTTCCTTCTTCTTCGTAGGAGTGACATACAAATGCCGAAGTGATTTGTCGTACATGCCGGTATCCTTGGCTTCTTGTAATCTCTTCTGCTCCCTTTCTTTCCTTTTCGCATCCATGCCTAGTCCGACGGCTATAGGTCGCTTTTGCTTTTTACTTGTCTGTAACAGACAAGTAGGTTAATAACTTTATAGTTTGAGATCATCTTGCTTCCGTTACCTTTGCTCCAAGCTGATCCAACTTGTCCCACATGTGCCGTCGTTTTTCTTTACCGGTCATTTCTTCCTTTTCTAGTTTACAAGGATGAAGGGTTAAGATATGCGTTGTACCGCACGTTGCCGTAATCGTTGCTTACGATATTCTTCCAGTAATTTGGTTGTTGCGAGCAGTTCTTTCAGTTCTACATCCTTGCGATCGTTCTCTCTGCAGCAAACATGGATATCATTAGATAGATCATCTCAAGCATCTTTGTATTTGAACATACTCTTCATCTTCCTGTTCTTTCTTGGATACAGGTTTAGGCGGTGGTGCTGCAGTAACCGGCGGTGCTCTGATTACTTTTGAGGACTGGAAGCAAATCAACAATCAGAATGTTTTAACTTTTTGCTTAACAGCATATCGTATACCGTACCATGAATGCCTTCTTCTCATGTCTATCGATTTCTGCTGGTTGACTCCGTAAGGTCGAATCGTCGAAAACAACTACTTGCGGCTCGTTCGTCGTCGTCTGCTGCTTCGCTTTTTCTGGTTCATTTTTTCCCACAACAACGACCAAGTCAATAACTTTGACGATACAGCTATACACTATCCGGATCACTACCTGACTCTTTTTTACGTATCTTCGCATTCTCGTCAGCGGCACTGTTTAAATGTTAATTGTCGGTTAATGATCATTAAAGACGACAAAGACAACAGCAGTGATCTTGGACTTGCCTGCTGTTATTTTTGCGTTTTATAGCCAGACTCTTTTGCAGTCTTGCATTGTTTGCCGTGTTCGACTTGACATTGCTTATAAGTGCTGCCAGCGACGACATTTTTATGCAAAGTTTCGGTCGAGAATAGAAACAGGAGGTGCGACCTGAAAAGCCACGACTTCCCCAGGCCGATAATTTCGGCAGGATGTGCTTATTCTATTTCAGCGTATGTCACTCTTGCAACTCCTCGTAAATTACAAGGAGCCGAATTCAACTATCCAACGGTAGAAAAAGAATTATTGGCAAGAATTCCCACGCAGAGATATCGCGTATGGATCCAGAAACAAGAGGCGTATTACAATTGCAAGTTCTACGATAGAACCAAGGCAAGTGGAGAACGCCAAATCAAAAGCGAGCATTATCTGCCGGAGCGACGAAATTGATAGCAACGCCAATGAGACCGCGGAAGACCATGCATCCACCTTGGAAGAGTTAGCACTTCGAACATGTTCACTTGGAGAAGAGGACGCTATCGTTGACACGGACAGCGAGGGAGGAGAAGATGTGGAGGCGATGAGGGATTTGCCCCAAAAAGTGCCTGGAGAGGAAAGCCAGGTCGGGCCAACGCTGCTAAAGTATTCATGCTTGTCATCGGAATCCGAGTATCAGCAAATCGTCACATCCCTCGAGTGCGGCTTGACTCCTGAAACTGAGCATAAGTCCCACAGGGTATGCGATCTGAAATATTGGATGGACGCTAGCACATTTGCACAGATAGCAGCAGATGGTCTTGGACAAATTGGTGGCGATTTCTGCAACGAGCATGGAGCACCCGTCAAGACTTCATCTTCCACTCTAGACTCTTGCTGCTGATCTTATGCTCGAACCTTGCATTCTCCATCTTCTGATCGACCATGCAAAGTTCTTGATAATAACACTCCATATCATCATATTTTTCGAGAATGTAAAGTCAATAAAGGCACACAAACCTTCATTGGCATCCTGACGTTAATGATATCTTAAGTGTTCATTCATTTCCAAGGTTACAGTAGAAGAGAGAGACAAGCGACTGGAAGAGAACAGCCTAATGTGATTAAATCGCAATTTGGTTTGAATGCTTTCCTCAAAATGGCAAGTCTCATTCCATCATTCAGGGCGGGCCCATTCCGGCAGCAGCAAGCTTTCTCTTCACTCTCTTCTTTACTCCTCCTACGAATATGGCGCACCATCAAGCAAGCCCGTTTGATGACCCTGCCAATCCGTTCCAGGACCCTTCTATTACGCAAGCCCTCAATTCCACCCAACAAGAGACGTTTGAAGTTGAGCCCGATCCCAGCAGCAAACAGCACCACCAGCACCACGATGAATATACCTCGTTCCAGCAGTACTCTGACAGCAGCAGGGACCCGTTTGCACCTGAAAGCACAACAACAAA
Source organism: Rhizomucor pusillus (assembly GCF_041956525.1). Classification (NCBI taxonomy): domain Eukaryota; kingdom Fungi; phylum Mucoromycota; class Mucoromycetes; order Mucorales; family Lichtheimiaceae; genus Rhizomucor; species Rhizomucor pusillus. The sequence goes on along the minus strand of NW_027192160.1, from coordinate 274,891 downwards.
GACGCTCATTTCAGAACCGAGCAATGGGAGCGGCTCTCCTTCCTCGTCTGATTTAGAAGCTAGAGAAGCAGCCCTGCGCCAAAAGGAACGGGAGCTCGCCGCGCGAGAAGCCAACCTGGATATACGACAACGACCGCACGCCAACAACTTTCCACCGTGTTTCCCCATCATGTATTTGGACATACCCGCCGAGATTCCGCTGGAGCATCAATCGACAGTCTGGTGGTTGTATCGCGAGTGGCTCTTATTTGAGCTTACGCTTGTTATCAACTTTGTCGCCTGCCTGTGTCTCCTATTCTCCCATCCAGCTTCTGTTACCAGTGCACCGACTGATTTGGGCGTAGCACTTACGGAAATGTTCACGCACACCCTGGCCAGTTTCTTCTTGTGGTATCGACCGGTATACAATGCGTACATGAAAGAAGTATCCTTGTACTACTGTAAGTGCAATCATCATTTCGTGATTTTATGTGACAATAATTCATTGGTTAATTCCTGCTTTTTGCATAGTCTTTTACTTTGTATTCAACGGATTCCATATACTTTATACCTTTTACAAAGCCGTTGGTATACCGAGCACGCAAGTATCTCAGGATAACGGATTAATATATGGACGAGCATTGCATGTATTAATGACGTTATTTATTCTAGTGGCGGTGCTGGGTTAATTCTGGTTGTAACATTATTCACGGACGGATATATCATTACCGGCATCCTTGCATTGCTGGCGGCTATTTGCTGGATCAGCATGGGCGTCTTGGCTGTCTTTCTATATCTTCGAACGTACAAACATTACAAGGCCGCAGGCCATACATTCAAGGAAGCCAAGGAAGACGCTTATGGTCGTATCGGCAGATCCACCGGTGACGCTGCTATCAACATGGCATGGAACGGCCGCCGATAAACCTAAAAAAGATATAATATACATGAATGCATGTTGTCCATATAGTTCAAACGTATAAAAATATATATGAATATAGGCTGAAGCTGATTTTCATGCCATTTAAAGTATTTCGTAATGCAACTCCATCCTTTTTCTGCCTCCTGTGCCAGAATACCTTTTGCCTTCTTCTGATTTCTAGCCTTGTTCGTCTTTTCTGTCTTTACATGGTTCCTGAAGACCAGCTTTGCCCGTGCTCACTGTTATCTGCTTGAAGGATGCCGCCGTCGAATTCCGGTTTCCTTCCGTCTTGTTAACCCATACCATTCATTGCATTACTTATAAGATTTCCCCAAACTGGTCTCTCAAACTAACGTAAAATCAATTCAATATATATCATGCAGTTATTTCTGTACCTCAGACCATTTCTTTTGTATGCAATACGTGCACCATCAGGATGAATACAGTAATTTTAAATGACTGTCTTTTCCCTTAGTTTCCAAAAGATTACTAGTAAACACTAATAAGGATTTCGTTAACTTCAGTAGTATGCAGCGAGTGCCTTGCATTAGACAACAGGCATTTATTTAGCATGCGGCCAAGTGATTTCGTTAGATGCGACATGGTATTATCAACAATGTGCCTTAGAACTTTGGAAATACTGTACTGTATTGCTATTACATCTTTATTGTACATTTTGCTGGTTGCAAAGAGTGATACTAGTGAGTATCCTAAAAAAAGTCTGGGTCTAGCACTTTCTTTCTCTATTTGTCCTTCTTTTTATCTTCTTCATCCTTCAGAACTTCTTCCTCGTCTCCTACTGGTGCCATGTGCTTGTCCTCTACGTTCTCGCGCTCGTTGTCTGTGACAGCGCTGCCAGGTTCGTGGTTCCGCTCGACCACCAAGTCAGTTTCACCTGAAGTTAGAGTGGTGACTCGAATTCTAGCCGTCTCTCCAGTTCGTACGCCTCCGTCGATCAACAAACGTGCTAGAGGGTTCAAGAGTTTCTTTTGAATCAAACGGTTCAGAGGTCGTGCACCGTAGGCTGGATCGTAGCCTCGCTCTCCAAGCCAATCGCGTGCTGCCAAGTCAACATCCAACTTGATACGGCGGTCACTAACGCGGTCTTCCACTTCTTTGAGACGAACATCCACGATATCGCGCAATGCTGTTCGCGACAAGCGGTTGAAGATAACCATTTCATCGATACGGTTGACGAATTCCGGGGCGAATGCACGGTGCACGGCATCCATGACGCTCTGCTTGGCCCTTGCGCTAACTGTTCCGTCTTCGTTGACATCTGTCACGAGCGCGTCAGCGCCCAGGTTGGATGTCATGATAATGATAGTGTTCTTGAAATCAATCTTGCGTCCTTTGCCTGTATAAAATCCATGTTAGATAACTTGACACAATATGCGCAAAATATATAGAATACTTGCTGTCAGTCAAAACACCATCATCGAGAACTTGGAGGAGCAAATTGGAAACTATGTAGAAAACATTCTTGTCAAACAAGAGACTTGATGTGCTCGATTTCTGCATATGAACCTTACCATCTCTGTGAGCCTTTTCCATTTCATCGAGCAAGACAACTGCGTATGGACGACGACGCACGGCCTCAGTCAGTTCACCGCCTTCTTCGTGACCAACGTAGCCGGGAGGTGATCCAACCAAACGACTAACCGAGAACTTCTCCCTGGGAAATAATGATATAGTTGTTATTTCCAATGCCTAATTACTAAACCGTTTCTGGAAACCTTACATGTATTCTGACATATCGACACGGACGATAGCATTTTCAGTATCAAAAAGGAATTGAGCAATAGTTTTGCAGAGCTCGGTCTAATATACTCGACGATTAGACATTGAAAATTTCAACATTGCAAAAAACATTTCACACATACCTTGCCAACGCCGGTTGGACCCAAGAAGAGGAACGATGCAATTGGTCTTGAAGGGTTCTGCAGTCCAGCACGGCTCAATCTAGCAAGCCGTTAGTATTCCGTTATGATGGACGAAATGCCGTTGAGATCTAATCATACCTAACAGCTTCGGATACAGCCTAGAGGATAGAAATTACATCAATACCTATTTCCAAGCGACAATTGCATAAAGTCTTACCGTAATGGCTTCATCCTGGCCGACGACGCGCTGTCTGAGCACATCTTCCATGTGAAGCAGCTTCTCTCTTTCTCCACGCATCAAATTCTATGTAAATGCAGTTAATTAAAATATCTGGACGAGCATTACAGGCCGTAGCATTCATCATACATACTCGGACAGGAATACCGGTCATTCGGGAGATGACGCGCGCAATATCATCAGAGGTCACACGTTCGTGAATCAAAGATTCTGGATTGTCTTCTTCCGCGCTAACCAAGAAAAATGATTATATGTTACATACAGCACAATAAGCATATACATTTGAACGGTACTTACGTATCCTTTGGCAGTTTCTTCTCCAAACTCGGGATTACACCGTAGCGCAATTCAGATGCTCGTTGAAAGTTTCCAGCTCTTTGTGCCGTTTCCAACTCAACGCGAGCTTGCTCCAAATCTTCCTTTGTCTTTTTGATTTCCTCGAGTTTTTGTCTAGATATTGTTTTTAAGCATGTGAGGATTGCGAGAAATCCTGATAAAATGCTACCTCTCTTCATTCCAGATAGCTGTCAGGCGCTCGCTCTCCTTCTTCTTTTCGGCAAGCTCGGATTGGAGCTTCTCACGTCTCTCGACTGACAAAGTATCGGATTCCTTTCGCAAGGACTCGAGTTCAATCTGGATAGTCATAATTTGACGATCAAGGTTCTCCAATGCTTCCGGTTTGCTTTCTTGCTGCAGTCTCAGCTTGGAACAGGCCTCATCCACCAAATCGATGGCCTTGTCAGGGAGAAATCTGATACAACAACGTTAGCAAAGCCTTTCGATATACAATCACGACAGGATATTCATCGAACCTGTCGGTAATATATCGGTGAGAATGAAGCGCTGCAGCTACCAAGGCGGAATCCTTTGAATAAAGTCAGGCACACACTGCAGAGATAAATATCTTGATTGTCACAAACTTACAGCAATCCGAACACCGTGGTGAACTTCGTATCGTTCTTTCAAGCCTCGCTAGAAGTAACATTGCTTGTAAGAAAGAGTTCCTCCTCATATTCTAACACCTATCTCAGTTACTCACCAAGATAGAAATCGTATCTTGGACCTGTTGTTTTCGAAAAGAGGACCACAGTCAGTTTTCCTTTCCTAGATACCTATAAGACTGTACTTACTGTTGGTTCCTCCACCTAACCAAATCATATCAGCTTATTTGTAGAATACGGCGTGAGTCGATAAAGAGACAACTTACCATGACAGATTGAAAGCGCCTTGCCAGAGCAGGGTCCGCCATGATATACTTTGATTGCGTTCGTTAAAATCCATGTCCTTTTCAGCACATTACCACAATAGCCACTCACTTTGCGATACTCATCAATGGTAGTCGCACCAACGCAACGTAGTTGACCGCGGGCCAATGCAGGCTACTTTCACTGTCAGTGATGTGATGGTTTCCATCGACGTGGTTATTGCTAACCTTGAGAAGGTTTCCAGCATCCATAGCACCTTCCGCTTTACCGAGACCGAGGAGATTGTGGATTTCATCAATGAAGAGGATAATGTTGCCTTCCGCCTCTGTCACATCTTTCAATACACCTTTTAAACGATCTTCGAATTCACCCCTAGAGTAATTCACGCGTTAGAACGCAGCAAATCGAGGTGAATTTTATATATTATGTAATTACCGGAACTTGGCGCCAGCTACTAAGCTCTAAAGCAAGAGTCTAAGATAAGATACGACCAATGATAGTCACAAAGCTTCAACTTACGCCCAAATCAAGAGCAATTACACGTCTGCCCTGAATAGATTCCGGTACTTCGTTTGCAATGATACGTTGTGCAAGGCCCTATATCTTCATATTATTCTTCTCCGTGCTTGATATAATCACTGTGATCTCAACTCACCTCTGCAATCGCAGTTTTACCCACGCTGGTATAATATGCACATTACTAACGCGGATTTTACATCCCCTTCATATCAGGACTACTTACCCAGCTTCACCGATCAACACCGGATTATTCTTTGTCCTTCGTGACAGTCTACATAGCTACCCATCAGACAAAATGCTCATACTTGTTTTTTTAAGATATCCAGTAAAAAATCATACACTATATGCTTACATTAGCTTATATATACTAATAAATATGCATTCAATGTTTACCTTCGATTGTGCGTCGAATCTCCTCGTCGCGACCAATAACCGGATCTTCCGGGATGCAATGTGAGCCAAAAAAGTCCGATTGCATTACGCGGGGTTGTTGTTGCCCCATGCATGATTCCTACCGAGTTTGCCCTTTTCCGCCATAGCCGTCAAGTCGATACCCTATCCTCGCGTTGAAAATAAATCAGCAAACGCACATTGAATCTATGTGTCGTGGTCCTTCTTACAAATTGCTCCAATGGTTTTTCTTCTTGCTGTTGCTGATTAGGGTTCAAGCGGAAACCACCGGGTGGCATACCGCCGCCTCCTCCTATTCCATGCATTGAGTATCATATTTAGCATATATATAATGCACATCGTGCATACCATTGTAGAATCGTCTTGTACTGTAGACAGCTGCCGAGCGGCTGGAGAGTAGTATTGAGGCAGCAAGTGGGTGTCGGGACACGCTGCTGCGAGCTAAACTCGTACGTGCTCGTCCTAGTCTCGCTAAACTTTTGCTTTGTGTGGCAATCGTGCGCTGAGCTCTGAGCATTCCGGAGAAGAACGTGGAAAAGCAGGGAAATAATGCTTGACAAGTAATAACTCGCACGCGGTTTGGGTTCGGCGCGGTCGGTGCTCAAAATGGCAAGTCACGATTTTTCCGGAGCAGTAACTTTTTGACAGCACCCGCCAGCTGACCTGGAAAGAGGGAATATTCCTGCCTGCCTGCCTGGGTTGCTAAGAAAGGTGGTGGTCATGCTGAGCAGCGTCCGTTGGGCTTTGCATGCTTGTTCTCGGAGCTCCTCCTTCTCGAGCACATTCTGCGCACAGTTGCGACCACAACAACAAGCATGCCAGCGTTTTCGCAACGGTGCTCAGATCCGCTGGTCATCGAAATCGACGACCGAGGTACATAATATATCACGACACCCGACGACAGTTTACTAAAATAAAACGGGTCCATGCAAAGAAATTGAAAGCAGCAGATCCTGCTAAAAACATTGATCTGCAATCGTTTCCGGCTGAGAATATCCGAAACTTCAGTATCATTGCGCATATTGGCAAGTTTTTTAAGAACAATGGGATCACGTGAGACATTGGAACTTACTAGTTTAGAACAGATCATGGAAAAAGTACCCTAGCAGACAGGTTAGAAATCAAAACAATTCCAAGTTTAGCGTATTTAACATGTACGTAGACTCTTGGAGTTGACGAATACGATATCCTCGAGGGGTTCGAACAAGCAAGTGCTTGATAAACTCAAAGTGGAAAGGGAGCGCGGCATTACAGTAAAAGCTCAGGTAAAACCATTAGCATCGTTCTCGTATAATCATATTTAGTCACTGAATTTACATATATATGATTGATAATATTGCAGACAGTTTCCATGTTTTACAAGTATAAAGGAAAAGAGTACCTCTTGAATCTCATTGATACTCCGGTATGTTCTGACGGCTTTCCTTGCTCTTCTTCTTCTTCTTCTGAAAGTATTTGCATACAGGGACACGTGGATTTCAGCTACGAAGTATCGCGCTCACTAGCAGCATGTCAAGGAACACTCTTGCTTGTGGATGCTGCACAGGGTATCCAGGCTCAAACCGTCGCCAACTTTTATCTTGCATTTGGCGAAGATCTGCATATCATTCCGGTCCTCAATAAGGTTGATCTGCCTGGCGCAGAACCTGGACGAGTCAAAAAACAGATCGCAAGTGCTTTTGAACTAGACACGTCCAATATTTTGCAGGTATGGATTCATGCATTTTCAATCCCACGCTAAGTTATTGCTGCTAACAAGTGAAGACTAGATATCAGCCAAAACAGGACTCAATGTAGACAAGATATTACCCCAAGTCATAGAACAGATACCAAGGTAAACATGATCTGTTTGCCGTATCCGTGCAGAGTATCTTATGTTTGCGGTTGGTAGTCCTTCTGGATCCATAGACAAACCGTTTCGAGCCCTACTATTCGATTCATGGTACGACCAGTACGTCGGCGTCGTGTGCATGCTAGGCGTTGTAGACGGAAAAATTAGGAAGGGTGACAAAATTACATCAGCGCATTCAAACGCGAAGTACGAAGTATCTGAAGTAAGCATAATTTTGAATCGTCACCATATACAATTACGCGAAATTAATGCATGCTATAGGTTGGCATTATGCATCCAGAACAAGTTCCAACCGGTTATCTGTATGGCTTGCGTGACAATACAGTTTATCAAGACTTTTACTAACTATTATCATGGATAGGCACGCTGGGCAAGTAGGCTATGTCATTTGCGGTATGAAGACGGCGTCTGAAGCCCATGTGGGTGATACGTTCTACCATGTCGGCCAACATGTTGAGGCACTGCCTGGTTTCCAGCCTGCGCAGTCCATGGTGTTTGCCGGTATTTTCCCTGTTGATACAAATGACTTTAAGCGCTTGGACGAATCGATCACGAAGCTTACTCTGAATGACGCGAGCGTCTCGGTTCACAAGGAGACGAGGTAATAGATGTTTACAGAAATCTGGAGATTCCTCCATGCTAACGATGTGAATTTAAAAGTCATGCTCTCGGTCAGGGATGGCGTCTAGGATTCTTGGGTACTTTGCACATGGATGTATTCCGTCAACGATTGGAAAATGTAATTTATCCGCATAAGCAAACGAGCCTTTTTGTGACATAAATCGATTAACCTTGTATGCTTAGGAATACGAAGCAAACATCATTGTCACGCAGCCGACTGTGCCTTACAGAGGTAAGCAAATAAGTGACATAATCTCTCTCTGTCTTCTCTATTTTCGGTTGACCAACACTTTAATACAGTCATATATAAGGATAAGACCGTGAAAACGATCCGCAATCCCTCAGAATTCCCTGATCACGAGGAACGAGCTTTCAAGGTCTTGCGCTTCGAAGAACCGATGGTCCTCGCTACCATGATATTCCCGGAAGTAGGTTGCAGTTGCCAAAGTCCTAGCTTGATGATACTCTAACCATGAATATTTGCTAGGAATACATGGGTAAAATGATGGATCTTTGTGGCGTAAGTTGGTACTTTGGATATTTTATATTTCTTAAATTTAATGCAACGTGTTGCAATAGTCTCGGCGTGGCGAACAAAAGGAATATGTGTTTGTGGATGAAAACAGAGTCATGATGAAATACATGCTTCCACTTGCAGAAGTAGTTACCGATTTTTACGATGAACTCAAGAGCCGATCGTCTGGCTATGCATCCTTTGATTACGAGGATGCTGGCTACGAAGAGAGTGATCTAGTCAAGGTTGGTGATATATGCTTTGAAGCCTTGGTACTACTTGTGGCTAATATATGGTAAATAATAGATGACTGTGTTGTTAAATCACAAACCGGTGGATGCGTTGTCTATTATTCTTCATCGGTCGCAGGTAGACCAAGTCGGCCGAGACTGGGTAAAACGTCTCAAAGGCGTCATACAGAGACAGCTTTACGAGATTGTTATCCAAACTGCTATCGGCGGCAAAGTTGTCGCTAGAGAAACGTGAGTGATTTATAGAAAGTATGTATTGAACCCATATAATACTAACTGCAAAGCTGCAACAGCATCTCACCTTTGCGAAAAAATGTCACGGCTAAATGCGTAAGTATGTATATCTCTAATGAAGAAGCAGTATATCTCACTGCGTTGCAACATCAACAGTATGGCGGCGACGTTTCGCGAAAGATGAAACTTTTGCAAAAACAAAAAGAAGGCAAGAAGCGTATGAAAATGATTGGTAAGATCTACGGCTCCTCTCGTCTGCATTACTCTTGAGTGATCTGATCTGATTACGTTTTCAGGCAATGTCGAGATACCTCAGAAGGCTTTCTATGACTTCTTGGATAGAAGATCCTCGTAATAAGTAATCATCATCATTGATAGATAAGTTTAACACTGTTGTATATATTCTCTCCTCTTCTTCCTTTTTCTTGCACTATACATACAGCAAAAATTATAGTTCTTTCTATTACATTGCTTATTGATCTCACTAGACTCTACAGTTTTATTTTTATTTTATTTTATTTTTGACATTGGATCATTATTGTCCTGATCGAGCTCGTTTGCACAGTTCCATAAATACGTATTTATTATATACAATATACGTGCGTGTGTGATAGAGAGATATTCATGTACAAGTTACACCAAACTCCATTGACCATGCTTAAAGACAATTTCCACAGGCCGTTTTTCATCCAAGCTGATGCGGCCAGCTTCCAGGATAGCGGTTACCAGGACAGTGTTGCGGATGGTAGGCAAGCTTCTAGCATCGAGCTCCTTGATAGATACTTTGTCCTCGTTAAACTGGCGGCATGCATCGACAAACTTTTCAATGGATATGTAGCCGTAAGCAGTCTGACCACCGAAATGTCCTTCCTCGTCAGGTGCATAGTTCATGAAAAACGGGTTGACGTGCGCGTGGCCGTTTGCGTCAGTGGTAGTCGTGTATCCTCTGTGCGCCTGGTCAACGTTGATTTCACCTTCGGCACCGAGGTAATGGAACCGCTGCTGCGAATGGACTTCGCTCTTATTAGGCGCGCTCCAGGAAGATGTGTAGACAGCCACGCCCTCGCTCTTGTCTGATTCAGTTGAGCGCCAGTTGACTAGCAATGTGATAGTATCCTCGGTACCCTCAGTCAAGTTGAAAGGTTCGCTTGTAGCAACTCCCTTGGAGCCTGAGGCTACGACGCGGTAGGGTACCGCTCTACCTTCCACTGACCAGCAGTGGAAATCAATGTGATGCGAGTTCAAATAGTAACTGCGCGAAGCAAATGTAGCATCAGTATCTATTACCTATAGCTCCTCCCTGGATTGCTTGCTTTCCCTCACCTAATATCAGATTCCTTGCCAGCCCATGCACGGAAAGTATCAAGCTGTCGCTTCGGCTGGCTCATGTAACTGTAAAAGTAGTTAAAGTGCCCAAGACTAATTGCCTTTGCGCGCGCATCGCAGTAAACGGGATCGAAACGCTTGTGGTGCTCAACCATAACAACAACATTGTGCTTCTCTGCCTCTTGAATCAAGATTTGGTGTTGTTCAAGGAGCTTAACTGCAGGCTTTGTGACCAAAACATGGATGCCTCGTTGAATAGCATAAAGAGCAATGTCGAAATGGGTAGGATCAGGTGTAAAAATGGTAATGGCATCACCGCGGGTCAAATAGTCGTCGATAGCTTGCTTGTCTATCCGTCGCAAATATAAGTATACGTGAGCTGCTCCCACCCTTTGATTTTTTTTTTTTGAAAAAACATACACGCATCAGGATCGGCTTTGCCTTTTGCAGGTGATGTGTGGTCGAGACTGGTATCCATGTTGTAGACTTTGCCGATGTTTGTATCCAGATGTTCCTTTATAGCTTCAAACTTGTTGCCGTTTGTGCCAACAAGGCTGACCTTGCCAACTTTGCCACGGCGTCTCAAGTCAAACATCGTCAATGCAATAACACCGACCTGCCACCGGTGTGCGATCTTAATGGATTTGCCCTGAAAAGATGTGCTGCATTTGGAGGGTCAAACAAACCTTTTTATCAGACTTGGAGGCTCCACCGTTAACAAAACCGGTAGTGTATTCTCCAGTTCCAACCATCAACACATTGAGTTTATTTAAGACGGTCATCTTGATTTTGGAAATAAAGCTAACAAAGGGAGGAGAAAAAAATAATGCGTGTGATGTGTGGTCGGGACGAATGCTTTTATACAAGACGGACAGCATCTTTAAGTGGAGTTTTTGGTTGACTTCCGACAGCCCCGATTAATTCGCCTATTCCCCGTCTGCTTCCTTCACGCAGATTTTATTAGAGGAATCATTTCTCCTACGGTAGCTTTTAGCAATATTGCCCGCATGCATGAATTCTCAGAGCACTGCTTACCTATGACACGCTGTATCCGTTCCTTGCCAGCTGTTTCTTTCTTGATACGTGTAAACTCGATTTTACCGTCCATGATCGATGCTACTTCTCGGCAAGGTTCCGACCGCACCATCTATTCCATAGTCGAAATAATTTAGAGTGGTATCTACATGCGCAGACGTTTGTGAAATTTACCAAGGTACCCAGAGCTACCAGTGCCCGATACAAGTTCTCGTCGTCCGATTCTACTTTAATCAGCTCTAACAAGGATCCAGCTAGTCCGACTTCGCAGTCATCATCTCGTTCTGGTCGAGAAACGAGGAAGACAGCAAAACTAATGGATTAAATATTGTAAGGAATCTTAATTCCCTTTGTGTCCACACGAAACCATTGCATGCTTCTACATACTTGACTGCAAGCGTAGTGATAGCCAATCTTGCTGCTTTGCCTTTGAATACGCTTATAATATCGTATTGTAGTATTTCTGAAATGACCGTCTTGTTTTCAGCTACTATCTCCCTTCCAGCTGGAGTATTGAACAAATTGGCAGCTCCTCGGTAAGCAAGCATAGCATTGGTCTCTGCAATCTTTCCAGAGGCTGGTGCACCCAAGTTTCCAGCTTGTTGGATGAAAGCGAGAAGATCTCCACCAAGCGTTGCTTTCGCAAGAAACAGAGGTGCGTATAATGCGAGTAGACGGAAAAGGTCCAGTGCAGGGAAACGCTTTTCCGTAGGCAGGGTATCCACCATTCTTACGCACGCTGACGCACTTCCTTCGTCAATGGATTCAGCCTGAGGATTTTTGAGATAGGAAACGATCTTTGGTAAGCATGCAATATCCTCCTCTGGCAATTTGTTATCACCAAGTTCGCTGTTAATGGATTGTAGCTTGGAAACGATCGCATCCAAATTGGCTTGCTTTAGACTCAAATATGTGGTCTATTGTATGATAATTAAATATGATATGTTTTGCTGAAAGCCAGATTACCACCTACTATAGGTAAGATCTTTGCTTTTGGCGCTGGAGATACTGTTTCATTGACAGTTTTTACAGAGGAACCTGCACCGCGATAGGATGAAGCCCCTAAAATAAAAAAATTAAGTATATCTGTAGTGTACTACTTTTCCAGGATAATTTACCAGTGAATGGGTCTCTGAATTCAGTTGGATTTGTACCCATGCTGGTCGTACTCGAACCTGGCATGTATCTGCTTCCTCCTGTTCAAATAAATACATGTCCATCCAACAAATACATATATGCCCCTTACCTGTAAAAGGATCATGGTATTGGCTTGTCGATTGACCGAGCTCGACTCCTTGAGCATTCTTCGTGATAAAATCCGCTATCTGATCCAAGTATATTTGCGGCAATTCATGCTTCCAGATAAACTTTTGTGCTGCTTCATATGGGTTCTCTGGATTTTTCCTTAATGCATAGCTTTTCCAAGATATAGCTCAAAATACCTGTCACGTTGTAAGGCAACTTGAGCATTGCCCCAGGACCACCTCCGATATCGATATCGAATACATAGTCATATTCTTTGCCTTCAAAGGTAGTCTTGCTTCCAGAGCCGACACCACCGACAACTTCTCCAATCTTTTGCCAGCTCTGACTTTGAGAGTTCCATTGGTGAGCCTCTACTGTAGATCCCATGTTGACCATTAGAACCTGGCCTTCTTTCTGCCCTGGTCGTTGCAGAGCCTCTGGCCCAGGGAGCTTTTCCTTGTTGACATCACCAATTTGGTTTCTGCACACAAAATTAGGTTTGTTCACGTTATACAAATAATATAGCTTCACTTACGAAGGAATAGCTTGGCTAGCGAGCAAATCGTCAAAGTGCTAATTTGTGTTAAAACGAAATCAATCTTTTTGCATGCCTACAAGATATCAAACCTTAATTTCTTCCTGAGTAGCTACTCGTTCGTCGGCTCTTGTGAAAACTCTAACCACGGAATCGCTTCCTCCGACTACAATGTCTCCGTTAGGTAAGGCATCGACCGTCCACACTGAAATACATGGTTGCTGAATAGTCTGCAAGCATTCCGAATCTAATGATACAAATGTTAGCTCGTTGTTGCCGTAGCAATCGAGGTTGAAATGTTACTATTCCAGATTCGAACTGTTCGATCTTCGCCGGAAGAAACGATCTCGCCACTAGGTAAGACTGCAACCGAATATACAAAGGAGGTATGTCCATCTAACTGTTGGATACACTCGCCTTCTAGCGTCCATACACGTAATGTCCTGAACTAGTGTAAGTGATATGACGTAATTTAGTGATTATTTTCTACTTACGCATCGTTTGAGCAAGATACGAAGCCTAAATTGGGAAGCAATGCTAAACCACGCACCGCATCCGTATGGCCAGATATCACTTTCACTTGCTTTCCGTCCTTCCAAAGTTGAATGGTTTTATCGGCAGCACCTTATTCATTACCATTAGCTTCCTGAACCACCTCTTTGTATCCTTTATGTAATGTTTCAACCTGTCAAGATCAAGTCGTCTTCAATAGCTAACACTGCCCAGACAGCCGCTGTGTGCCCTTCTAAAGTATAAGCTTGTTCAAAGTTCTTCCATACAATGACTTTCCTAAGTGACAACGACATCGTTGTTATCATGTTAATAAAAGCTAGGAATGAACCTGGGCTGATTATCTCGACTAACTTGTCCCATGAACCCGAAATGATGTGACCGCTGGGCGAGACGGCGAGTGCACTGACATTTTCTGTGTGGCCAGCAAGCGTTCGTATGGGCATATCCGGCACAGATGGATCGTGTACATGTATAAGCTTATCGGAGCCTCCAGACACATACAAACCTAATGCATTCCATGTTAAATCAAAAGATATTCATTTCAGAGGGCATTGCATGAATTACCACTTGGGAACTCCTGCGTGGGCTTTACATAGCATAGAGAGTTCACAAAATGTTCGTGGCCCCTATACACAGCGTCAGGTGTGAATGTCTGAGGACTGATACGCTTCCAAGCGCGCACGGTCTTGTCACGGGCAGCCGAGAGAACAGTATCGTTGGAAACAGCTACCACAGATCGTACCTGGATAAGCAACAGTGATGAGCATGTAACCCATCTCACGAGAACTGCACGGCTATACTCACGTCTTGCTCATGTGCCAAAAGCGTGGAAGCTAGTCGAAATGAAGGTTGCATGCTGAAGAGAGAGAAAGTCGTACTATGCTGCTGACGCGTTGAAACGCATTTCAAATTTAGACCGACGCTGCTGACTTTGTTCTCCCAAACCAACCTACATTTCACTATACAACCATGCCTAAGCTGTCCCCAGCTGGAAGACGGTAAAGCCGAAGACTCCTTTCATTAAAGAACACATAACTGAATCGAATACCCAGACTTGCAACAATTATCGTTTCAGCACCGTTTGCCGTGGTAACTTCATGGATTCTCTATAAGCGATGTAAGAGCAATCTCTTAGATCCTGCGTTGGCATGGCAATGTAACGATCCTATGTAGTGGTTCTTGGAGAAGAACGACGAGTAGCCGATGGTCGACCTATCAGACCGACCGGTGTCCGACAAGAACGAGTATCTAGACCACCGGAAGTGTAAAGACGTTTGCTATGTATTGTACAAATTCAAGTTCCTTGTTTTCAATATTTTGACATGAGCATGATCCAAAGACGACAATGCACATAAATGACATTCGCATGCAATTGATATATGATGAATGTGATGATTGGAACATGATTTGAAGTGCTTGTTTGCGCCAACGTGTTTACAGGTTTTAGTCCCTTCTATGTTTTCGTCTGCTGCTCCTAGATGGGCTGCGACTTCGGCTTCTACTTCTAGATCGTCTTCGGCGCCTATCCCGATCCTTGCTGTCACGGTCTCGATCTCTTCGGCTGTCATAATCTCTCCTGCTTCTGCTGTCCCTGCTATCGTCTCGGTCCCTTCTGTCTCGACTACTTTCTCTGCTGCTGCGGTCCTCGTCTCGGTCGTCCTTGTACTTTGAGACTTTCTTGAAGATGTTGATATTCTTCAAATCGTAGACGGCTCGTCGATTCTTTTTCTCGCTTTTCTTGAGGTCCTCTGGTGTCGCACCTAGGCCAAGTAATGCTTCTCTCCTCTGCGGTTCAAATGGTTTCGGTAGCCTGTTTAACGATTGTTAGCAAAACTGATGATTATCATGGTATTATTAACCTCACTTACGGTGCATTCTTTCTATTACGACCGATACCTTGACCTTCACTCCATCCCATGCCTCTCAGAAGCGCAGCTCCGAAATGTTCAACGGGCATTCGTTCGTAATCTTCCATAGTCGTTTCATCTGGTCTATTTGCGACGTCGTTCCGAAAAGCTGTTGATTCGTCGATAGTTGTTATCGTCAGATGTGATTGATCTACGTCTTTGTTTGTATTTTTCGCATCTAATATGGATACGCAAAGGTCATTCATATTTGCGCATAATTTGAATGTAAAGATAAGATATGAGATGCATACCTCTTATCAATGCATCCAAAGCCTGCTCTTCAATGGTTTTTTCTCGCTCTGTCCGTGTCCTTACTTGCTCGACAACAGTTTCTGTTTCAGTCTGATTGCTGCTGCTGGTGGTCGTGGATTTTGAAGACATGATCTGTAAACCATAACTCTGGTTGCTCTGATCTATTACTTCCGGTTCAGATGCTGTAAAAGATAGTTCTTGACCGCTTGCTGGTCTATACAATGTTTTTTTCCGTGATCGCCAGTCAACATTTTCTAAGGGAGTGATTGAAAGTGGTTTCGCCTCTTCTTCGCCATTCAGTCTATGACAGCAGAATACGTCAGTTCTCGATCGTTATGGTTTTCCACCACAAGAATCCACACAGTTAACAAACAGGATAATCTTGCATTATCTTACTTACGATTTCAGCTTTCCCTCCTCAAAACCGGTGACCATTTCTACCTTATCGTTCTCGTGCTGTTCATCGTCGTCATCGAACAAAAGTCGGTTTCCGCCACTTCTGTTGAAAGATTGCCGAGAGCTGGTATTCTTTTGCAGCGGTAATTTTGCACCTGGTTTTCCAGAGATGGAAAACCGTTTGAGGCTGCTGCTTCCGTTACTGGACATTGTGTAAAAGAAGCTGTAAAAGGTGTGGATCGTCGCAATTTGCAGAGTTGAACACTCTTTTTGGAACTGAGAATCAAATCAGGGCTTTAGACTCCCCTCTCCACGCCTCGTTTTCTTCTTCCTCGCTTGAATATGGCACGCACACTCGAGGACGCTATTATAAGCGAGACACAGACATTCGTTGAAAATCTTGAAAACGTAAATGCAACTGTCATCTTGAATTACGCGATATACTAACTCTATCAAAGTTGAATGCGCTAGTCGTGGCTACCAACAAGGAACAGACCGATCCCCTAGTCGAAAAGTTGCGACGCGTGGAACAGAAAATGTCGCTTGTGTATACATTCTTCAAAGCTTCAGCTTATTCCAACACTGCAATGTGGCAGGACAGCGAAGGCACAGATCAACCGGATACAAACCGACCTGCATTCACCTAGGAGCTTCGAAAGGCTACTTGCATGCATGTGATATTTGCTGCCTTAATGGAACGACACTGTAATCGCTAGCGCATATAACGACCAGAGGTCATTAACAGAAGAGTTTTGCTACTCATGACCGTATCCGATTGCAAGGTTACGAGGTTAAGTGAAAGGCTGCAATGCTTCTAAAATACGCGCGCTATCATAACATCGACATAACGGCAAACGAGAGCAACAATTGCAAAAGAAAGAAGATCAAAGATCGACATCAACAGGCATAAAGGTTTACTGCACTGTGATTCTTTGATGTAGAATAAAAAGAGTCTTCGACCTATACACCTTGAATACCTACGGCTGGACCGAAGCTTAAAACATCAGAGCATTCAAAATGGATGTTTGAAAAAGATAGATTCGAATGTGGGTAAGCGTAGGCCTTAACAACTACAATTATTACCCAACAATGAAGAACTTCTTTAGTTTCTTCCTATCTTATCCAATGCTGCCTGCTTCCAACGCAGCATTTCCGGGATCTGTGCTATTGCCCTTTTTAATTCTAACACAGTGGCAGGACAGCGCAAGGTGATATGCCGCTTCAGCAGCTGCTGTCCGTCTTGAACCTTTGAGCGACTCGAAAATGAGGTCCATGTCTAGAAAGAATTACTGGTCAATGATATTCGCATGCGGATTATCACTTCCTGCAAAAACGGATGTATTTAAAGTATTGTAAGCTTCGTCATCTTCTGGCTGTTGTGCTCTTACAGAAGTCGAAGCCGCGGTATCATCTCCTTGATGGTGGGTTATTGGTAATAGCCAACAGGAGGCTTCAGATACGGACATCTTTTTATTTATGTTGCGATTATGCACAACGTTACCAAAAATTGTTTAAAATGTTGCTCTCCAAAATTTTTTCATCCAGCTTATCATTGCAGATCCACTAGGTCATTTTTGCTCAAAAGTAGGCGGTTGAGGATCTGGATTTTTGTATTGATTACAACATTTCGTTCCACTGATTCTTGCCGCATTGGATTTCGGGGACTTAGTATCAGACCCAGGCTGGATAAGATTGTTGTTATGCGTTTGTTACAGGTAATATACTCGTAACTTACAGATGTCTTGTGAAGCTCTCGACAAAGTCCAAGTGGATTTCTGGGTCGAATGTGTCCCCATCCAGCACATCTTGTCGTACTATTTTGCGCAGCTCGATACTGGTCGTGTGCACCTTGCTATTGCATGCAGCATGGCGTTGCAGGGCCCTGATGAATGCATTCACATCAACGCTGTACAGGTTGGCGTAGAATCTTCTTTACGCCCCAGAGTGATGCAATAGGCATTTGATATATTCATCATCCAGATTAAGGATGCTGTGTCGTGCAACTCTAGAAGCAGCGGTTAACATTATACCCTTTCTTCATCAATAAAGAAAAGTGTGTCCGTTACAGATTATCCATCATTTCTTTCGCTACTTATCATCACGTTCACGGTTTCATCTTTTTCTTCTATATTACAAGCAGCACTACGATTAATAGTGGCACCTCCGATTTTTACATACTGACATCAGTGTCCTTGATATTCGTGATACTTCCTTCCAATGCTGCTTTCTTTGTTGAGATTCCGCTGGACGTGGATGATGAAGCTTGCAGCGGAGTCTAGGCCAGTCATGCGCATCTGCAGAAATGCTTAGATTCTAGTCCCATCTTATATATCCTTTTCAGAATCCTTGCATGTGCCATTATTAAAGCTTTGAAAAGTTCGCTGACGGATATTTGTCACTTATTCTTGGCTTCCCGCCGTACGACAGCGCGAATACGGTTTGGCATACTATGCATAAACTTCTTGCAATCCTTTGACGTGATCTGGTGATACCAGATATGAACTGTATGGTCAAACAGCTCATCGCAATTCTTGAAACGGAAAATTCCACTGCAGCTGCTCGTGCTTGAGAACGGCCCACAAGTGGTCCATTGGGTTCAAGTCTCGCGGGTGGAAAGGTCAAGCGAGTGGAACGGGCCATTTGCTTTGAGTCATTTTCTCCTGAAAGAAGATATTGTTGGATACAGCTTGTTCATATCGTTAATATCCTTGAGTTGGCGATGCGAGCCATGGGCCCATGACGTGTACCGAAGAACAACTCCAAGTCACAGTGCTGTCTCCAGCATGTTTGTAGACGTGCTGCTCTCGAGATTGCTGCTCCTGTAGATCAACCCAAGTGCACTCGGCACCGTCTGAACCGCAGCAGCTGATCTGGGAACATGCGCATCGGTCCTTTCGGACATCGTCGAGTGCTCTTCTGGGCCGAGAATATGCGGATGATCTCAACTTTCGATGGTCATCTTGCGTATGTACTTGTCTCCAAAATGCGCGTAATCAAACTGAAGTATACATTGTATGTAAAATGTATCTCATCCGAATATCGGAAGAGAAGGAGAAGGAATGGAAGGGGAAGAGAGATAAACAAAGACCGATGCAAGATGCCATTGACAACTTAGGTTTTTTTTTATATTTTGATCAACGATGCGCCGGCAATGATTGTTACACAATCAAACCTGGAGGGAACATTCCCATGTGCAAAAATAGCACCTGCGAGCGAAATCAGGACATCTTTTGCAGAAAATGCAGGTTTATATGAAATAATTGCTGGGAATAATAAAAGACACTGAAAACGACAATGGTGTTGGCATTTATTTGAAGAGGACATAAAGAAAAGGAAAGAGAAGAGAAGCAAGAATAAATAAGTGGAGGATGGAGTTTACAGAGTTGAGTTCGTTTGAGCCGCATATGGATGACGACAATTCACCTCCTTTTCCTTTCTTGCGAGTGAGAACAGCGAACCTTTTTTTCTCTTTCTCCTCGTTTACTCTTTTCTCCCTTTTTCCCTCACGCGTTGCGCAATGCCTCATTACCAGGTACGGCAGCCTCCACCAGCACAGTCTACGTCCCTAGCACCAATAGACCGAGCACTTCTTAAGGATACCATGGAAGTACCAGTAGCAGCACCGGTATTTGAGGGGCATCTTTATCTGCGAACACAATCGAAACGATGGCAATGGCGCTTATTTCGCTTTGATGGAACCAGCTTCACCTGCCTTTCGACACGAAAAGTCAAATTACCCCCTGACACACCTGTAACAGTTCCCAACCAGGATCTGGTTTGCAGTCAACTCAACGGCTCGCCCTCCATAAACACATCACTCACCTCGCCGCTGCTGGCAACACCGAAAGATAAGTCGCTCCGGTTGACACATCGAAGTATGCCCAATTTAGCAGCAGCCGATGAGCCGCCGATGATGGCAAACTACTATCAATTGCCAAAGTGGACAGTGGATGTTTCCAATATTTCTGCTATCTCTGTCTTGAAACGATCCAAAAAAAGATCCCCCTTTTCTCCTTCAAAATCAAAATGCTTCTGCATACGAACATTGGACGGACAATGCTACATTATGAAGGCTGCAAATCACAAAGAGCTCGAGCGATGGCTCTTTGTCTTGACCAAAATGTGGAAATTTGCTCAAACTATTCGTAAACAATTACTAAGTCAGCAATCCGCCTTAGTCCCTCAACAACAGCAACAACAGCAGCAGCGCACTACTATTCCACAGACGCAGCAGCATCGAATAGCGGATGACGAAGATGATGCCCCGGTCATGCGCAGTCTCGTTCCACCAGCACCTCCACGGCATGTCCAAAAAGCTCAGCCCGCTCCAATTTCTGTTACTCAGCACCCAACTCCACCAATTCCACCGCAACCACAACAACCAGCTTCTCCTTACGATACACTGTACAAACCGCCAACTTTGAATGCTGAGAAAACACAGTGGATCGACGAATGGCGGAGGTCCCTTGCGCAGCTGGCTGCATCCGGTGCCAATATCAATATGACTCCTCCACCTATAGAGTCTATACCTGACGACGACAACGTAAGCAGTCTTAGTGGATTTACTAGTATCAGCGCACGCGAAAGACCTCCAAAGAAAGTGTCAAGTACAACAATGCCGCTGCGTAAACCGTCTAAAAGATCGCTGCGGTCATCGAGCACGAGACGAGGAGGCGGCAGCGGCGGCGGCGGTAGTGGCGGCGGCGCAAAATCCAACCTCATCGCTCCCGCGGATGCCTCCTCAACAGCTATTCTACCGACTCACGAATTGCCACTGGATGATCGACCTAGCTCTTCACTGAAAAAGAAACGTTCCGACGAAGTAAAGAATTGGATCTCCAGCAGTAGAGGAGGGGCAGGAGGTGCAACAACTGATCACGGACCAGAAGAAAATGATGCTGGATCTCCAGGTAAAAATACTTCATGTAGATCATAAATCGTTGACAATATCTGATGCATTGTTTCAAGATCGATGTAATTTGGAGTATTTCCAAGACGTGCAGACGGTCATGAACGACGATGAAATGGAAAGGACTAGATCTTTACAAGGAGCATCAGTGCGATATCACACGTCTGTCCGCGGTCGAAATATCCAGATTGTGGATTCCTCTAAAGCCTACGACAAAGCATCCATACCTCAAAAATCAACCACGCAGCAACGCGCTTCCATGATTGTAGATGTCCACGCTGCTTCACCGTTACAGACCATTGTCCAATCACAACTCCGTTTACGAGATGAAGAGAAAATCGATGATGAAGATATGAGCCTAGCTGATCTACAAAAATCACTTCGACGTGTTAGCATGTACGACCGCCCGTTAGATAGTTTGCACAGCAGCAACCAGCATGTACGTACGCCTTCTGCATCGTCAATTCTCGACCGAGCAGCACCTATACCACCACCCCACCATACCCCGTCTCCGATCGTTGCCCCTGCGGTTCCTCCTGTACCCCTCAGAGGAGGCGGTGGAGGATTTCATACTGCCTATTTCGTACCGCCAATGATGGAATCTAAATCAGCAACCCAACCGAAAAGGTCTCGACACAGCTTCGTGGGTTGGGGCGACAAAACGCCCAGACCACAGTCCTACTTTGAACAAATGAACATGTTTGCGACAAAGAGTAGTAGTACGCACCAACAAATCAGGCAACCACTTGTCGAGTCTCAACGATATATCTAAACAGTCTTTTATATATATATTCTAATATTCCGTATCTATTTCTATTATGTACTTTCAATTCTTCTCCTTACTCTCAATCCTTTTTTTGCCATCTTTCTTTGAACTGTCCGACCGCTATAAAATTACTGGCTCATGTGTAGTTGCCAGAGAAATCGTCAAAGTATTGGGCATTTCAGCATCTTCCGATTGAACTGTTACCCTTCCTATGCATTTCATATCCATCTCACAGGCATATTCATAGTTTACAACTTGTATGCTATATGATGGGAGAATTGCAGACAAGATACAAAGCATCCCTGCAGTTTCTAGTTGCTGTCGCAGGAAAGATACGAAGTCAACATCATAGACATCTGAATATTCCAATTCACGTTTCTATACTTTACTAGAATGTAATTGCTTGGCCGGCCATCGTCGTTTGGTTTGCAATTAATCGTACTTGTGTACACGGGTATAATGCAACCTACATTGCTTACTATTGCTAGCTTCACATCCTAAACCAAACATCCATGCATTCGACACTGCAGTAGGCGCTAAGGCATGTATGTAGGCTACATCGTCTTAAGAAAATTTTTGCGTGAGACAAGTTCTTGTAAGACTTACATACACGGTAAAGAGCGTGTGAGTTGTACTAAAGTGCTTACAAACAATAGCATCGAAATTGAAAGTTCTCGAGGAAGTTAGTTGTTAGCTGGGATTGGGTCCAAAGCGCAAGATTGCTTTTGGCGTCTTTACAGCGTGCTCCATGCTCCATGCAGCATCGCAGCCCTGTGTAACCTATCATTGTCCCTGAATGTATTAGTCACCCGTAGTGTTTAACTAGAGCATAAACAGCTTCCTCGAATGAAGTTCCATTTACATCATCCAATTTTACCACCTGCTGTCAAGTTTCCTTTCGACCATTAACGACAATCGAGAACTATTTCTTTGAAGAACGATAACCTTTCATAAAATCAGGTTGTAAACAATACATATAGCTGGTGATCTCCCGTAAACATAATGCTGTCATTTCTGCTGCGAAATGCTTTATATTATCCTTAATAAACAATGGTTGGGGTCTTTCAGCTAGGGATCTCGATTGAGCTTCAGCGTACAAATATCATAGTCTCAGTGATAAGGGCGACGTTAAAGCAAGAAAGCTCCGATTGCTAAGCTATAGTACATTCACTTTTTTCGCAGCAAGCTTCATTTAATTACTAACAAGTTGGATTATGAGTCATTAACGCGCAAGTATTGATATTGAAATGAAAAGGGCACACGTCGGTCCAATCAACCTTTATTTGACCACTCCTTGCTTGGGTCGTATCGCCTAGTAACATGATCGACACGCTATATATTACTCTCCGCGCATTGAGCCACAACTAGCTGCAGAAGTGAAGATCATCCCATTAGAAATGTTACAGAAACTTCCAGGTCCCACTATTGGAGATATAATCATTTTTTGTTGTTCTGATGCAATGACTATTAATGGATACCTACGAAGATAATAGGAAACATAACTGAGAAACATGAAAGACTGGGAGGACAGGATGAGCAGGTAAAAGTATTGATACGATCATCTCAGCTCCAAAAAAGCATCGGGAGAACCTGCCGTCCCATTTACGGCAATGCAAACCTTCGGTTCCGCCGGGTCTCTCGTTTCTCCCCGCTTGGACCGTCGGATATCCTGCAAAGCCCACTCATGAGCGTCCTTGGTAAGCCGATCCCGTAGCAGACAATGAATCAGGAATCTGACTGCATTTGCTCGCAGTGACGACCACGTTCTCACAGGGAGCGGTTTTTTACGCTGGAGAAACCGTTTCCTGCACGATCGCCTTTACGAACCCTCTGCCAACGCCGCCTAAACCGCCGAGTGCCTCGTCGTCCACTTCTTCATCGTATAGTCGACGTTCCAGTGCGCGTTTCAGCCAGCCTCCGCAGCTCCATCCCAAACACAATTCCAATCACAGCCGTTCTCCTTCGCTATCGTCATTCTCAGAACTGGCCGTGTCGCCGCCAAAGAAGAGCGCGTTGCGCCAAGAGAACTCAAAGTCAGCAACTGCAACCTTAACCTCACTCGCATCTTCCACATTTTCCTTTTTCACAGGTCAAAGAGATGAAGAGGAAGAAGAAGCAGGTAACTCGATGTTTGCATTTCATTCACCCTGCATTTACTGATAATGAAATGCAAAGTGACGACAGAAAAGCCGGTGACAAGGGAGGATAGGATGAGAGATACACTACCGTCTCAGGAGAACGGGAATCCGATTTCAATCGAATTGGAGGATGTGGAAACGCCGCGATCTAGCATGGATTTGGGACATTTAAGTCGACGAAGCTCTATGGATTCCCTCGCATCATCAGTGCACCCGTTCCAAAATCGGCAGTCGCAGTTGACAGGGCCCAGATTATCACAGATCCTGCTACGGTCTTCTTCTTCGCCAGCTTTGGCCAAAAAGCCGGAGCATTTGCTGTGGGGTTTTGCACAGGTCGTTGGTAACTTCATTGTGGATCCAACCTTGATCAACAACAACGAATTTGCACCTTTGAAACGACGCACAATGTACAGACCCCACGGCGCCGGAATAGGTGGTGGAGGTGGATTGATGATGGGCAAACCGGATGCTCAATCTAAGATTGGTACGAGTGTACATATGTTCTCAAAGGTTTTACGCAATTTAAACGAGCATGTCGGATGTAGATACCCGTACTACGCCCGTGATATCAACACCGCCATCCATTTTGTTCGTGGACCTCGATCTAGCCCCTGGAGAAACAAAGAAATGTAAGTCGTCAACAGAGATCCCTTGCGATAGAGACTGTAGTAGATTGATCTACAGAGCTAATAGTTTCGTACAAACTGAAACTTCCAAACGACATTCCTCCATCGCATCGAGGAAAAGCAATTCGCTTCAATTACTCACTCGTTGTTGGCACGCAGAGAGCAGCATCAAATTCATCCTCGCCAGCAACAGGTCAAGGCCACATTGTGCAAGTGCCATTCAGAGTACTAAATCACGTCGCCGGTGTGTGTGGAACGTCGTATACAAACCAGAAAATTTCATGCTTAACATGATATCATACAGAGGATGGATCAAGACCGATATATGATTTGATGAACCCTGTTGTACTTTACAAGGACGAGGCTATCGTGGAGGCATTTTCCGAGGAGGATTTTAAACGACCTAGGGCTCAATCAAGGCGGATGTCTAGCGTCGCAGGTGAATACTTGTTTAACCGTATCATGAATCCAAAAATTTACTGACTATGTCAACAGCTGCCGAGAAAGCACGAGTCGAGTTTATTAATTACATCGATGAGCTTTTAGAACATAGTACCGAGAACTCCCGACACGAGATTACTCGGAGAGAGAGCGATGCTTACGATGAAGCAACGACGGAAGATAGTGATGAGGAATTTGGATTGGCAGAAAAGCGGATAAGCGGCAGAGCATGCGCGCGAATTGTATCACGGATCACGAATACTAGCCGAAAAGGTTCGAATCATACTTGCATGAGCAAAAATTCAAATAAGAATACTTACATTTCCTTTCAGCCATGTTTGACATTTGCAAGAATAATCAAAGAGTTGCTCATTTAAATCTTACAAAAACGGCGTATCGATTGGGCGAAGCAGTGATGGGCGTACTGGATTTCGAGCATGCTATTATACCCACATACGAAGTAAGAAAGTGCATTCTTTGATTTGGAAACAGCTATGCTAATTTACCATTGCAAAGGTATCAATATTATTAGAGAGTAGTGAAATTATCGAGCCTGACATAGCATTGCGACAACCTGCGCAGATAGCGAGGATATCTCGAAAATGCTACGCTGAACACCACTCGTTTTGCCTTTCCCATCGACGCCTTGCCTTTTCACTGCCAATCCCTGCCATAGCCTCACCAGAATTCCAAACCACAGGAGGTAAAGTCGAAAATACATTTGAAAGGAACGGTCCGCTGATGCCAATATATAGTCAAACTGCAATACTATCTGAAATTCGAATTTATCGTCGCACAGAAAAAGCAGGATGATACCTTTCCCAATGCCTTTATTCCAATCAATGTAGATGAACGACACAAACATTATCAAGGCACACAAGATGTGGATGTCAGCACTTTTGATTGCCAAATCCCCATCCGAGTGTACGGTGCCCCGGGAGGAACCGATCGTGCGGTGTACGGACGACCGTTCACATTCATTGTACAATAATTGTATACAGTCCAAACTATACATTGCCGCAATCTTTGCTTGCTTGCTTGCTTGTTACTGTTATTTGTTTCTACTCACTGTGTGATTTGTTGAAGGATCCGTAAGGAAAAGGGCAATGCCGTACATACTTTGAATTCAACGCTTTGCAAAAGTGTATCGTTATTTACGAATATCCCATGTGAGAATCAATGACTTGTGCAAAGGCTGTCAAGTTTGGTTCTGGAAATTCGCGCTTGGAAAACTGTCGCACTTGCTGCACAGCTTCCACGAGTTCGCTATAGCGTGGCAGGTGTTACTAGAGGATTTTCAAGGTTTTTGAAGAGACGATTTACCTCGGTCGCGTAGCGACACAGTATCGTCCCTTCATCAAGGCATTTGCAAGCTCTTGCTGGTGGTTATCCATCAATGTAGGGTTGCTGACCACGATAACTGACCGCTGCTTTGTCTTTGGTAACCTCAGTGCCTGCAAAATCGAGCCCGCGCCTACATCGACGTAAGGATAAACGACTGAAAAAAGCAATGGATATTGACAGTACCAGCGTGACATATGATAAGATCTGCATTTTCCATATCCACAGTTATGTCTGGTTTGTACTTGTAGCCCTCGACCTTGACAGCAGGCACGCGATCTGGGGCGAAAGCTGATTCTGATTCACCATACTGGACCAGGACTGACGAATACCCAAGTTCCTTCACAGTCTTTAGGAATTTCTCACAGGACACTTGATGAATGAGTTCATTGAAACCGGTCGACCCTACGGTGACAAAGACGTTCATCTTGGCACAACGGCTCCACAAGCTCAGACTTAATTAGGAAACTAGGAGCACTTTATCTACCTGGTTCTACAATGCAAATACAGACAGACATGGAAAAGCAAGTAAAATATTTGTATTATTACATCCAAATGTAACAAAAAGAGGAGACGGACAAGCCATCTCCAAGGAACTTTGGTTGTATTGTTACCAATAAACTCCATGTAACGAGAGATTCAAACTGTTTTTAATTTACATAGTTGCTAGGATATACAACTTGCCGATTTCGCCGCGCGCGATATGTCAATAGCTGTTTGCCAACGCGTCTGGTATTGACAACCTCCAGTCTGTCGTATCTTTGTGTTAGGCCGAAAACCGCGAATCCAAAGAGGGGTGCAACGACGGGAGTAGAGCGCATCTTGTATTCTTGAAAAACCGGGTGGTGGGATTTGCAAGGTCATGGTACCAACCCGTTTATATATTCTTTTTTTTTCGGCTCTTTTTTTGAAATATAAAACAGGCTTTCTGGATAGCGTAGCTTTGGAATTAGTGCAAGGGATGCTGGTATTATGCAAAAACTTGCCTTCCTTCTTGTTTGATCTCTTGTTTTCCATGCTCTGTTCTACACTGCATGTGGATTCTGTATCAGAATTATGATTGTAAAGCTGTGTGAATATGCATGTAGCCAAAGTGCAAGGCGCCACGACACCAATGCTTAATTTATTGAGCATTGCAGCTCAAAGAATCAAGAACACAATTGCAAAAATGCTCCAGACAACGCAGGCTGATAAGTTATGGATTCGATGTAGACTTATATCGGACCATCCGGTTTGTCTGTTCAAAGCTCCACAGGACTTTGGGATGGTGCTGTAGTCCCGTCATGATTAAGCTCTGAGTCATGCATACATACTACGTACGTGCTTTCTTGCTTTACTCCTCATTTGATGCTTGAGAACAATTTTTTCCTGTTGCAGTTTTTCCTGCGGCTGCTTTGCAATACTCATATACTATGAAAGTCAATAAACGGCTCGCACAAACTCTTATAATGTTAGCTGGGCTGCAATCACTGTTACAGGAACTATGCCATTGCAACGGCGATGATATGCCTTAATGCCTTCGGCTTTAAAGTCATCTAATTCAATATTATGGTGTTTAACTAACTAGATAATATGCCCTCATTATCCTTTCTTCTCACCATTTGTTGCAGTGATATATGTATATTAAGAGGAAACGAATGCCATCAGTGAGGTATCATGGCCATAGACATTTCACTATTCTGGAGGGATATGGCGGCAGAATAAGCTGTACACTCTACTTTGAGTGCTATTTTAAAGATTTCACGACTCAAGTAGATGGACAATCTTTGAATACCTTTGGTGGTGTAAGTGCATCTTCTCCAAACGACGACCCTGTGTCTATTCCAAATGTCCTCCTGGATTGATGGAGTTCGAGTTCCAGGAAAAGCGATGTTCACACTCAATAGTTACTTTGAAATAATAGAACTGATCTATGTATTTGAAGAAAAAGGGCCAAATTGCTGGATCGAGCTTTCCATGTTACCATGGATTCCTCCCGTGCGATAGTGTTCGAAATGTTGCACTGTACATACATATCTTTCTACCCACTCGTCTTTAATAGCAAGTTTGCTAGGAGCACTGAGAAAACCAAAGTTTTCTTAAGAGATCAAGCCAACTTCTACTGATATTTCGAGTTGGTTTTACCTCGGCATGTATTCAGCTGCCTTGCAACGAGGCGGAGGGTCAAGCCGGCCCATCATTATATTCACTCCTTCTCCTACGGGCCTCTCTCTACCCCTCCGCACATGAGCACAACGACAACTCAAGTCTCTGTCTCGTCCGACAACAAAAGTGACCTCACGCGTAAAGGGACTGCGAAGGGTCAATTCTCGAGCACAATGACTCCTTCAAGTCGGCAAGACGTACTTGCTCTGAAGCAGCAACTTGCGGATGCTCTGGGAGAGAATGGACCTCTTTACTGGGATGCACTCAAAGATTTTGTCGCAGGGAAGCTCAACAGAAGCGAGTTTAACTATTACGCGAACCTTTATTTGACTCAAGAGCACGGTAAGCCGTGGGTTGGGGCCCGATTTAGGGCAACCAGAGTGTACTGATCGCAGTGAACTGTTTAGCGCACCTACACAATGCATTCATTCTAAGCACGGTACACAATGCACAAACTGCAACGCCACCGCCGTCAAAGCATCGATCTGTTGGCTGGGCCAAGCGAAAACGAGGCAAGGACGGAGGGCTGGCAGGCAGCGATCAGGATCGCGATCCGGCGAAACGAAAGCTTAAGCTTGATGTAATGTCACTCAGCAAAGCCGACCGAGACATGATACGAGCATCAGTCAAAGCAGCAGGAGATAAAGCAAGACTACAACCGTATATTGAAAAGCTGGTTGAGCCCCGGATTAACCGTGTACCGCCTTTACCATTACCCGCTGAACAATTACCACCTAGTAAGTCCCATTGTCGGAAGGGAGATCGATTAGCATTAACACGCATTATCTCTGCTTTAGCATTTAATAATGATTACGCGAGAGGCCTACTGGCTCCTATTTGTACAGATTTAAAGGAATTACCTGGTCCTGAGACTTTACACGCACGGATGACGAGTATTGCGCTGGAACACGGGCTGTTAGGCATAGGAGACGATGTCGTTCATGCGATGCTGCTGGCAACAGAGGCAAGTTACCGATTTGAAAAAGAGTATAATATAGAATGTAAAATCTAAGACTTGAAACTATAGAGCTATCTGAAATCAGCGATCGCAAATGCAGTGTGTAAGCGACGTGTCAATCGGTCTATTGGATTGAAAATGGAAATGGATACGTCAGAGTCTCGGGCAGCAGCAGCCAAACAGATATCCGATAACAACAAATCAGCATCAAAAAATAATGCAAAGCAGCAGCCATCATCATCATCTACCACTTCTCGCCCCTCATCACCCTCCCCTGACTTGGAGAGCAGCTCCAGCACCGACGAAGAATCATCCTCCCTTTCAACTTCCTCTACCTCCGCCGCCAACTCCATCGCCCTGCGAGATCTTCAATTTTCACTTAGCATGTCCCCCTACGTCCTTGTAGAACGGCCCATGAATGCCGAAAGATTATTAGCGATACTGACAGATAGCGAGGACGAGGAAACCGATGATTATTTAGGAGATTCAGGCTCTGAAGATGGTTTTGATCTCTGAAAAGAATAAAGTATTATGTATGTTCCACCGGAGTTCAAGTCCTGCGCGCTTGCATCTTCTCTACCTTTTGGGAGAATGGTATCAGTGAGGTTCACGAAACATGATCAAAATGACTCTACCCCTCTCACCTGAAGAAAAACTCTCTTCTCCAACAGACTGCAGAGATAGACGAAACCTTGAAACGATTGTCTTCACGCAAAGGCGTCAAAGCAGTTGTCATTCTCAACAGCGAAGGCCAGGCCATCCGCTCCACCATGAATGAGGAACTGACGAAGCAATACGGCCAGCTGATCTCGGCTCTTGTCACCCAGGCTAGAACGACAGTATCCACGCTGGACGACCAAGTGAGTTCTTGAGTACATGCATTTATAATATGATTTCGAGTAACTCGACTGACTGCTGCGCGTCTTTTCGAGCAGAACGATCTAACATTTTTGCGTGTGCGAACAAAGAAACACGAGATTATGATCGCTCCCGGCAAGTTTATACATGATGCTATCCGCATACGATTCGAGGAATAACCTCCTTTTTTTCCCATTTACATAGATCGCGAATACCTCCTCATTGTTGTACAGAACCCGGCAGAAAGCATGCCCCAATAAGAATACCTCACCCTCTTGCCCCATATCTGCATAATATATCTTGTTCAAGAGATCTACAATCAGTTTATTCGAGTCTCTAAAGGCAATTGTTGATCTTTATGTACACTACTACTCAAATGCCGCTGAAGGTCATATTCTCGATAAAACTTGAAATTACATCCTGCAATTGGGCATCCAATATTCAGCTTCGAGTCATCCGTAGCATTAACTTTTGACGGATGCCCGGTCAATTCCTCAATTATATCCGGACCACCCGGTATTTTTCGTTTCGCAGGGACGACAGGTGTATTCTGCTTTTTCTAAAATGCCATGTCAATCCAAGAGCTCAAGTGAATTCACAGCAATTTTCCTACTTACTTGATGTGATCTTTCATGCCTTTCAAAGTGACTTTTGTAGTAAAACGTTTTCCCGCACCCTTCGAAAGAGCATTTGTAGCGTCCATTGTTTTCGTGACATATCAGGACATGCTGCCTCAAGTTCTTTTTCTATTTTAAACATTCCACAAGTGAATGAACCATCCATCATCCAAGCCAGCCAATTCCTTATACGTACGGTATCAAAGACACGATCACATCCTTCCCAATCGCATGGTAACTGTTCGCCAGGAGTATGCCGTAATTTGTAATGAGCTTTCAGCTGTGTCTGGCGCTTGTATATCTTTCCACACTGCGGGCATATTTTCGGGTGATCAAAGGAGACGTGGTGTCGTAGCTCGGACCACTTTGAGAATTTTGCAGAACATTCAGGGAATCCACAGAGATAACGCATTTCGTCTGAATGCGTCAGGGTATGTTTCGCGAGTTTCGACCGTGTATCGAAGCTCTTGCCGCATTTTTCGCATATATATGGCTTTTTGCCAGTGTGTGAGCACATGTGTTTTCGAAGCTGGTATTTCTTGCTAAATGATTCCGTGCATCCTTCCCAAGTGCACTTGATACAAAAGTTAAAATCGATACCCTTTTAGTCCACACGAGTCATGAAGTTACCTCATACGGGGTTGGTCGTTGGTGCAATTCCATGTGTACGTTGAGTCGCTGCCTAGTCGCAAACGCTTTGTTGCATTCGGGACAAGTTAGATCTTTGAGCTTTTCCGGCATATGCGTACGCATGTGCTGCGAAAGATGCGTCGATCGTCGATATGACTTGTCGCAACCTGCAAAGGTACACTTGTATGGCCGCTGCATTGCTTGTCAGTCACCGCGATCTGTCGATCGATCACTTTTAATCGCTAGTCACCTCTCTCGTATGTACATATTTGTGCTCTTCGAGTTTCCAAACTTTCTTGAATGCTTTACCACATCCCTCAAATGGACAGACGTATGCCATACGAGAACCGACGAGACTAGCTTTCAATGGTGGATCGACTTTAGTCACTGTCTCGTCGGTAGTGGACATGGTTTGACAGCTGCACAAAGAAAAAAAAGGATCGGCTGAGATAGAGATCAGTGCGCTGTGGTGTAGCAAAATCACTGCTGCATATCCTGTCAGGATGAATTGTAACCGCAGGCAAAAGCCAACCATTCCCTCTCACTTTCTTCTATTTATATCTGTCGAGTATACCGCCAATTAGCAACATTGGTTTGTTACTTTCTTGTGTTCTGCTTCACTGGCAATTTTTGGGAAATAAAACTTCGGCGATATTTGTAAGCTTCACATTACAATAGCGCCTATTTATGACCATAGCTACCTTAGCCAAAATAAAGAAAAGGACTCTTTCACCGTTTATTGATGACAGTCCTTTCCTTATTTTACTATTGAACAACCAAACTAAAACAGTCACTACAAGTATTCTCCCCTCTAGAAGTAATCAGTTCTCTATCGACACAACTCGTAGTGCATCTCCTACTTCTGTTTTCGGCTCGCTTAGTTTTACTTTTATATCTCTCTGCAAGCCAAAGAGGATATCGCGCTGCCGAATTTGACATTGTATATTTAGTTTGAGTTTGCGAGCGTGCAGCGACCAGAAATTTAACAATTGTGCAAATGGTTGTATAGTCAGATTGACGTGGATGTGAAAAGGTGGACATAATCGGCTTCTGCATAAGAGAAGCTTCGGACACCATAAAGGCAGTCTATTGGCACAAATCATCGAATAAATATCATCTGTATCCCGTCTTGAACGCGAAGATTGGATCTGCGTTATTCTCATCAGATTCCACCGTGTAAGTTGGTTCGTCATATTCGCGCGCTTCATCCAGTTGCTCGACAATATCCGAGCAAAGCAACGCAGTAATCAGAAGTAATCAGTTGACAACGCAAAGATGGATAAGAATATTTGCAGATAGTATCCCTCCTCAGAGATTTCAAGTAAGTTCGTCTACTATTTGCTATCAAACAACGCCTTTTCCAAAATCAAGCCAAGTTTTGCGTTGGACGTAGCATCTGCAGTTTTCGTCGCACAACTGTACCACGTGCCACGCGCAAGTGACAGCAACGAAAAAGGTGCAGGAGGGGGGCCCTTTCTGCTACCTGCAACATGACGTTTTCGAGCGCGATGATGACTGATGAGAATCTAGCGGCCCATGCACACGATCCTGAAACGCACGTTGTCAGCGCAGTGGGAGCTGTCGGTACAGGCAAGTCCAGCCTGCTCAACGTGCTTGCTGGAGAGCGATTGTTCGAAACGGGTGAAGCATATGTATGTATGCTAGATCCACAACACTGGATAAAACTGAACTGGTTTCCGTTAACACACACGCACACACACACAATGACAGGCTACCACTAAGGTTATCCAAAGCGCAGTGCGACCATACAAGTATGCACCGGGGACAAAGTATTGCCATTTGATTGACACGCCAGGACTTTGTGATTCGTCTGCACGCGATCGGCACAATGTGAATGAAATGGTGCGATATTTTAAGACACTCGAGTACGGTGTCAGTGCGTTCCTGCTTGTTTTCGATATCAAGGATATCAGGTAAGGGAAAAGAGCAGGGCTCTGTTGGGTGGTGGCAAAAATACCCCGCATGGTAAGGAGGCTAACACGCAGCCATATCAGACTCGATGCGTATACCCAAGAAATGCTCAGCTTGTTCCAACAGCTGTTAGGCAGGGATTTCTGGGACTTTGTTGTGATCGTATTCACCCATGTCGACGACGAAGTGCGGGACGAGCTGGATGATGCCATTGAAGCGGTGTTAGATCCAGAGGGTAAGTCATCATATATTATGAATGAATTTAAACGATGGGAATAAGTGCTAAGTCATCAATAAAAAAAAATAGACGGGTTTGTTGCCGAGATTAGCCGTCTCTACAAACTACCGGCAAAAACATTTGTCCCAAGCGTTGTATTCGTTACGACGCAGAACGTCCGCACAAGCAACCTAGCTCAGAAGCAGCTCCGTGAAGTCTACAACGCTGTTGTTCGGTGTGAAGCACGCAACGATCACCGCCGATTCAACTGCACATGGTTCCGTCAAATTCTTGCGCAACAGACGGAGGAAGAGAAAACCGAATTTATTACACAAAGTATATTCAAAGCTTGGAGCAACGTTGCATCAAATGTCTGCCGCTTACAATGAAAAACAAAAAAAGTTGGTTTTACCCGAATTTGAATATTTTTTTTCTCTGGGTTTCAGGTCATCGAAAGGGGATTGGCAGATTAAGCCTATTCCTTCTTTCCCGCCTTCCGATAACTTCTGTCCTTCTGAATCTTTTTTTTTCTGTTTTTGTCTCTTTTTTACGCTGCCACCGCGCCTGCTGTCCGGACTCGATGAAGTTCGCCCACTCTCTCATACTTAATGCGGTCCCGGACTGGATCGACCAATATGTCGAGTAAGTCCATTGTTTGTTTGTTACCCTGACAACGATCGTTCTAACATAAGCTGTCAGTTATGACCATTTAAAGAAAATTGTCTATCAAGTTGAACGGGCCAACGTTCAACGGTCGATGGTTGCTCACGGGCCCGACTACGCTCGCACCATCGAAGAAGGACACTTTGAAAAGCCCGAAGAACATCCTCATCCTCAGCAGCCGCGTACGGATTTAACAGAAGACGACCACCGATTCATCAAAGAACTAGATGTGCAGCTCGAAAAGGTCAACAAGTTTTATAAATCTAAAGAGTCTGAAATATTCCACGACGCCCGGTCTCTCCGCGATCAGTACGAAAGGCTTGGCGGAACCGAGCTGCAAGACGCCGATGCAGCTGGTTTCTGTGCCAACTCTGAGCACAAACTGGAGCGATTGGACAGCATACTTGCCGGACACACGAGTGATGAATACTCACACTCCGAGAGCGAGGAGGAGGACGAGGAGGACGAGGAAGTCGATGAAGATCTCAAGAAGGATCCCAAGAAGTTCCGGAGTAACAGCGAAACCAATTTGGGACACCTCACGCGACGTCACACGGAGACGAAAGAACGAACCAGAAAGCAGCGTTCGTTTGGCAAACCCCGACGTTCACGGACGACCGGCGGCCTCAAGCGTAGCCGTTCACGACGCATCCAGGCAGAGATTCTCAACCGGTCCCCGGCTCCGGTGCCCTCGCATCCGTCGCAGCAGCAGCCAGCAACTGCTCTGAGAATGTTTACAACCAACGCTATGCGGTTTCTGCGACGCGGCTCGACGTCTGCGTCCGTCATGAACTCCACTGCAGATATCGACGAGTTTAACAGAATGTATAACTTTCGAGCACGCTGTGCTTCTGTGTATATCTTGCTGGCAGAGCTGAAAGGCTACCTGAACTTGAACCGCACCGCGTTTGCAAAGATCACCAAAAAGTGGGACAAGGTCACGGGATCTCACCTGCAAGAAGCATACTACAACAAAAAAGTACTCAACGTACATGCATTCCAATCTGACCGACTCTTAGAGCTCGAAACCGGCATGCGGCTCGTGCAGGACATGTATGCAATGATCTTCACCCACGGCGACGTCGCTGCAGCTGTCGGTGAACTTAAACTGCATATGCGGGACCATATCCAGTTTGAGCGCAATACCGTCTGGAAGGATATGGTCGGCGAAGAACGCAAGACTTTTGATGCCCACGCCGTCGAAGCTGAAGAGCCTCGCATCAAACTACCATTTACAAAACTGACCGTCAAGCGAAACCATCTGACGCGTCTCACAACGCTGCTCATTAGCGTCACTGTGTATATTATTTTCATGTGCATCGATACCCTCGATAACAAACCGGCTAGCAAGTGTCTCGCTTTGCTGCTATTTGCTGCACTCATGTGGGCGTTTGAGGCAAGTGCTTTTTTTAATTATTTGGGATATTTATTTATTTATTTGTTTGCTGCGTGAACTAACGAAAATTGCTGCAGACTTTGCCATTGTTCGCTACTGCGTACCTTCTGCCGCTTCTCGCAATCCCGATGGATATCATTCTAGACGACGACGGCAATCAGATGACGGCAGCTGCTGCAGCCAAGGCTGTTTTTGGAAGCATGTTCAATGGAACGATTATGGTGTTACTTGGTGGTTTTGCGATCGCTGCTGCGCTTAGCAAACACGGTGTCGCCAAAGCATTTGCATCCACTGTACTTTCCAGGGCAGGCACCAAACCGCACTGGGTCATCCTTGTTAACATGTACCTTGCCGCGTTCCTTTGCATGTGGATTAGCAACGTTGCCACACCTGTTCTCTGCTTCTCCCTTGTGCAGGTAATTATACAGTGATAATATGTTTATTTTTTATTCATCTTGCTAAAAAAATTGCTCGTTTTTACGTAAAGCCGATCCTTCGTACACTGCCGCCCAACTCTACCGTAGGACCATGCCTTATTCTCGGTATTGCTCTGGCCAGCTGTATCGGCGGTCTAGCATCCCCAATCTCGTCGCCACAAAACATCATTACTATCCAGTACATGACTCCTAACCCAGGCTGGGGTATCTGGTTCGCAGCTGCGCTTCCCTTGGGTATCATTACCATTTTCACAACCTGGCTCATGCTGCTTCTCTACTTCCGACCTGGTCGAAACACGCCAACGATCAACGCTATCCCTGCCAAGGCGCTGGAACGTCCAAGCATCGAGCAAGTCTGGGTGACCGTAGTGTGTTTGGCGACCATTGCGCTGTGGTGTGCAGAGACAGCCATGGATAGCTTCTGGGGTGACAATGGTACCATTGCCGCTATTCCGTTCGTCCTCCTTTTCGGCACAAACATGCTGAGCAAGTCTGATTTGAACAACTTTTTGTGGAGCGTAGTGACGCTTGCGCAGGGTGGTATGGCGCTAGGCTACGCTGTCCAACGGTCCGGATTGCTTGATATCATTGGCCATCGCATCGCTTCGGGCGTTGCAGATATGCCTGTGCTCGGTATCCTCTTCATCTTTGGTCTTTTGGTCCTTGTCTTTGCCACATTTGTCAGCCACACCGTTGCTGCCTTGATCATTGTGCCAATTGTCCAGCAGATTGGCCAGGGTCTCCAGCAACCTCACCCGAATCTCATGGTCATGGTTACCGGTCTTACATCATCCATTGCTATGGGTCTCCCTGTATCTGGGTAAGTAAAAATATATCATCTAGAGAAAAAGTTCATCTTATTCGCATTTATCTCCATTTTTTTAGCTTCCCGAATATGAATGCCATTATGCAAGAAGACCCGACAGGAAAACCATATTTGCATATGAAAGACTTTATTCTTTGTGGAATACCCTCATCCATCATTGGTTACGTTATAGTCATTCTACTTGGTTACGGCATCCTCAGCGGTGTCGGTTATTAGAGGCTCAAGTTCATAAACTTTCTCTTTGAAAAGCACATCCACCATTTGCTTGGTTTGCCATCGACGTAAATCTGTTCTACCAATCTTGATGCGAGTTCCTGGCGCAACTGTTGCATGTATTGTCGCATTTGATCTATCCATCCCGTTCATTTAATAAACCCACCCATCCATACGCATAAATAAGCTCAGTAGTAAGAGACAACTTGCCTGCTTGATTTCGGTCAGCGGGGGGAGCGTACATGGCGTTGAGAGGGAAGACTGGGTCGCCGGGAATAGCAAAGTTTGAGACAGCCAGCGTACTCAACTGTTTAGCAGCATCGCCCTGCGGTGTGTTCTTGTTGATTTTGCCGAGGCATTCGGAAATGAATAGGATAAGGTAGATTAACACTCGGTCAGCGTTTCCCTGGATCTCAAAGTTGCGAAACAGGCAGTTGGCACGAAACAGCGTGATAGCTTCGTCGACGATATCTTCGGTATTTGGGTCAGCTACGTAAAGAGCAGTCAGTTAAACCTTCCTCGGTCTACATGGACATCGTATTTACCGAACGGCGCATTGCCACGGAAACGTGTCTTTACAGGTAGCAAGAACATGTTGCCGACTGATTGATAGTCGCCCTTGTTGAATTGAGAGTGGTATGCCTATTTATGCCATCAGCTACATAGTTGGCGCGTGTGAGTATAGAGTGATCCTTCAAGTACCGGCATAGTTGTAAAGCTGCGGTGTGGTATTCTATGTCCATAGTTAACATTCTTCGTCGCAAGTGTTCTAACTATGCGTGTACGTACTGTCACTGGACAGAGAGTTGGTGATGAACTGACGCTTTCTTTTCGAAACCCCAAATTTGGATAGCGGGAAGCTCGACCAAGTAATGTCGCTTCTAATAATTCAAGTCCGCCCAGACAAGAGTATACTTGGCAGCGGCGACTGGTGGGCGGTCTCGCAACAGGATGTACAACAAAGCATGTACCTCTTTAAAAAATATAGCTCTACTTTGTATGAAAAAAGACGCAAATAATATCAAAATATGTCTACTGCTCATAAAGCTGATTGTGGCACTTTTTGGAACCATGCAAAAGTAACTTTGCATGGTAATAGTAACACAGAGCACATCAAAGTATGCGCACATGAGATGACTGAATGCATGTTTCATTGACTCGAATCCTCACAGAATCTCCATTCACTTTGTTTCCCACTCATATCGTACAGAAACATGTTTTGAACACCAACATCGTTTTATTTAACCAGTAACCATTTAGGCTTCGGTGCGGCGACCACCAGCGCGGCGGGGACGACGGACGTCAGCAGCAGCGTTGGCAGCGACGGGGTTGGTGACCTGGACACCGGGCAAGTTCTCAAAGTTGAGAGACTTGAGCAAGTCCTATATTGCACGGACCTTTTAGCTATCTGTGTCCATCACCGCAATCACAGTGTCCTGGAAAAATATACCTGAGTATCGGGGTCAATCTCAATGGCGCTAGTGTCCAAAGCAGAGAATTCGGGAACGTAGTTGTCACGACGCTCACGCTCTTCTTCCTGCAACTTGAAGGAGATACCACGAACAGGACCGCGAGAGATACGCTTCATCAAGTGGGTCGTGAAACCGGCGATCTTGTTGCGAAGACGCTTGGAGGAGATGATAGCAACCTCGTCGCAGATACGCTTGTTGGTCTGGAAGTCCAACGTAAGACGGGGGTAGTACTTTTCAATAAGGACACGGGAGGCCTTCTTGACGGTCTTGGTTCTATCATTAAAATGTGAGCATGGCTGTTGCGGGCGATGGCATGAGGTGTCTACGATGAATTTTTACCTAACACGACCCTATCCATCCATCAATTATTGTTAGCCATCCATCCGATCCATTGCAGACTTTTTTGTTTCTCATCATCGTTGCCATGGCAATGCTTACCATTTTGAAGCTTCTGAAAGGGAGGAACTAATCGCTGCCGGGCAGCACTCCCAGGACGTCCCCTCTCTCTGCGGACCCTCGTCGGGGGTTACCCATATTTGGGCAGCGCTTTACTTTGTCTGGCTGCTTGAGCTGCTGTGGCTTTTTATACCCGCCCAAATTCACTTTGACATTTGCAGGAACCCCTTTTTTTTAACTTCTCACCACTCTCTCACATGGCGAGCAAATTCAAAGCACTTGAGAAAAAAGAAGATCAGCCCAAGATCAAGGACAAGCGAATCAACAAGCAGCGAGTTCTTGTCCTGTCATCGCGCGGCATTATTCATCGGTTAGTAAATCTTGAGATCAGCTCTGCATAGATCAGTAGCAGTAACCCCGAGTTTTCCGCAACAACAGTTACCGGCACTTGCTGACCGACTTGGAAGGACTGCTGCCACATTCCAAGAAAGATTCCAAAGTCGATATCAAGCGGGACTTGTTTATTATCAATGAACTTGCCGAACTCAACAACTGCAACAACTGTATCTTTTTCGAAGTGCGCAAGCGACAGGATCTCTACATGTGGTTGGCAAAAACTCCCAACGGACCTTCTGTAAAGTTACATGTTCAAAACTGTAAGTGCCCACACTGTGTGAATGTGAGCGACGGTGGTGCTAAATCATCAAAGTGCATACCATGGACGAACTGAAAATGACCGGCAACTGCTTGAAGGGTTCACGACACATTTTATCATTCGACAAGACATTCGATACCGATCCGCACTGGCAGCTTTTGAAAGAATTACTTTCACAAATCTTCAACGTACCAAAAGGAACCCGCCGGTCCAAGCCTTTCATTGACCACGTCTTGTCCTTCTCCATCGTCGACAACCGCATTTGGTTCAGAAACTACCAGGTAAAAAAAATGTTGCTGCAACACTGTCTTTGCGATCGATGTATGTTTAGCGAGTATTCCATGTAGATTATTGAAAAGAACCCACAAAACACACCTGGCTTCACTGCAATGGACAAGGGTGAAATGTCGCTTGTAGAGATCGGTCCACGATTCTCCATGTCTGTTATCAGAATTTTCGAAGGTGCATTTGGAGGTCCAACTGTCTTTGAGAATCCCGAGTTCGTCAACCCTAACTTTGTAAGTTGATGCATTATGTTCTTACACCGGTGAGGATTCTAACTCTACTTTAGATCCGCGCAGCTATCAGAAAAGAGAAGCTTGCCAAGTATCAGAACCGCCAGATATCCACGCTTGAACGCAAGGCAAGAGTCAAGGAAGCAGAGGGCCAAGAGAGCGAACTTTCCAACAAGAATGTCTTCAAATAATAATTTGTAATACATTTTCCTTTTTCCAATACAATATACTTTTTCATTCCCTTCGTTGACGCAAGACTTTTTGTTTCAGCAGTGTTAAGATTATGTTTTATTATCATTGTTATTTTTTGCCAAAGATCTTTTCAGATTCCTTCTCCAAGTCGAGCTTCTCTCCAAGCATATCCTTGTGTTCCGAGATCTGGTACAGCAAAGCAACGATCTTGTCGGTATACTCTTCAATGTCTTTCTCCAAGTTCTCTTGTTCTTTAGCAATATCCGCTGCTTCGTCCAGTATTTCTTTGCAATCCTCAATCTCAGCGCGTACTTTATCGATCTCCTTTTGCAGTGGTTCATCTTTGGTGGCAGCTGCAGCTAACTTTTGCTTTTCTGCGACCTGCATGCGCATCGTGGCAGTCTTTTGGCGCGCTGCTTTTAGTTCTTTGGATTTCTCGTCGAGTTGTCGCCGTACATCTTGGATCTCACGCTCCAAACCTCGCAGCAGGGTATCGTTGAATTTTTGTTTCAGAGATGTAGGTTCAAAGTGTAACTTCTGTGATGGCGGTGGAGACGTTTTGCAAGTTGATGTTGATGTTGTTGGTGAGTGCCGGCCGGTTTCGACTATTGATCGACTCTGCACAATATTGCTAGGCGATAATGCATGACGTTTGGGTGTTTCAGAGAGTGCCGGTCGACGTAACTTGGTTGTCTTTGTCTCAGGTGTCTTTACATCTGCTGTCTTTGGTACCTATTGCGTTGACAATGTCAGCTATAATGTACTACGTGCGATCCATTTTTTGTAATCTCAATGTATGTGTATACGTACAATGATCTTGTTTGTAACTGTTCGCAAAGGACTGCTTTCGACTTGCGGTGAGGGATCTCGACTTGATTTGAGCTAGATCCAATTGTTAGCATCGATGGGATAGACAGGGGATTTCTTAAGGCTTGACAACAACGAACAAATCTTTGCTGTTCACAGTTACATACACTTGCAGTCTCTCGTATAGGTGATGATACCGGTGATTCGTTTTCTGCGCCTGCCATGTTTTACGGGGTGGGAGAAGGATCAGAGTTGGTCAAAGGTCAAGAGTGGGACTTATGCTCCGGAAACGCGTTGACGGTCACGCAAGCATTCCGCCAGCTATCTAGCCCAGGCAGCTAGGCAGCCAGGCAGCTAAGCCCAGAGCGCGCTGCGGGCAAGAAAAAAGTCAGTTTCTGTAACACTGCAAGATCAGTAAAAAAGAAAATAAGAACGAAATAGAAACTTTTGGAAAAAAGAAATACTCATTTTCATTACTGCATCCTAATAATGAGGGAGTTGAAACAACGATAATGGACATGAGATGCTTAAATTACAAAGGGACCAAGAAAGAATAGAGAAGAGAAATCTAGGCAAATACTGCGACAGCAAAGAGAGCAGCGATGAACAAGGGGCCGTTCAAAGCCAAGGCAGAAGCGGCACTCTTGTCTTGGGAGGAAGACTGGCCAGATGCAGAGGGCACGACGCCGGAACCAGTGGCGGTGGAAGCGTTCTTAGTGTACTGTTCAAAAGTCGGGAAAGTGATGGACTCCTCAACGTAAGGGTGCGAGATATTCATGCAGGTAGGAACGTCAACGATGTGCTTGTAGGCACCCTTGAGACCGGGATAGTGATCGACGGCAAAGGTCATGGTCTGGTTGTTAATCTCGTGGGCGAGGATGATAGCGCCGCTGTTGGCAAAAGTACCGTTCTTGCCCATCTCGATAAAGTTCTTGTAGTTCTGATCGACAGTCTGGGCGGTGACACCGGCGACAGTGCCAGCGGCCCAGTCATCGGTATCAATGTTCCAGAGGACAGCAGTCAAGTTGAGCTGAGTAGCGATCCATCGGACTCGGTCGTCCAAATCACCTTGTGCCTAATTTTGGGGGTCGGTTACAACCATGGAAACATGGGAAGCCTGGACAATAAAATGACTTACAGGGCGCCAGTACTTTGGAGTTAGGCCGGTAACATACTTGATAGCCTTTTGCGTATAGTACAATTCTGCCAAGACTTCCTGGTTGCTTAGCGTTGTCATAAGCTGGTGAGACCAGGTGTGACCTGCAACGTGGTGACCGTCCTTGACACCACGCAGAGCACCGTACGGCCAAGCCAAGACGTTGGAACCAATGTAGAACATGGATGCCTTTTGCTTGTTTTCGGCCAAAAAGTCGTAAAAGGCATTATGAGAGCAGTTGGGACCATCGTCGTAAGTCTGGACACAATGAAATTAGTTAGTAAAAATAAGGGTTAGCCAAATTTTGGCAAAATAAAATGAGGCGCTGCTGCAGCTATATAACTTGAACTTACCAAGCCAAGC
Organism: Rhizomucor pusillus; assembly: GCF_041956525.1. NCBI lineage: Eukaryota > Fungi > Mucoromycota > Mucoromycetes > Mucorales > Lichtheimiaceae > Rhizomucor > Rhizomucor pusillus. The sequence continues at coordinate 232,384 of NW_027192160.1, read as the reverse complement.
GTCTCGGGCTCAGGGCAGGCGTAGATATCAGCGTTGACTCCAGACAACTTGGGAGTCATACAGCCGGTAGCACTCCACCAGCAGTCAGGATCTTGGGCGTTGTTGTACGAAGTCATGTCCAGACCTCCCGCGGCGGTCAACTTGCGAGGCTGAATGTTGGGTGCTTTTGTCCAGTCGATCGAGTTGTACAGCGCCTGGAACTCTGCCGAGGTGTTCATGTTATTGGTGGTAGCGGTTTGCCAGATCAAAGGCCACTGCGACTGATCGATAATGTAATCAGAAGTGTAGTATTGGCACTCGGCGTTCACATCATAGGAAGTTGTTTGAGGGATATCGGGGATAGTGATTTTGGTGGGATCAGTGTTGCTAGTGTAGTTAGTCTTGACTTCAGCTTGCACGCCGAGGATTGCGGTAGTCAAAACGGCGGCGGCAGCTGCTTTCCAGTGGAGTGCCATTGCTTAAGGAACGTCTAACGAAGAGAGGGAAGGGAAGGGAAGGAACAAGGAGAACAAGGAGGAAGGGCGCTGATTATCTCCCATGCAGGCGCCTTTAAATATTCTTTTACCGGGTATTCAACAAATTTCTTGTGTCTCCATCGCCAATCTTTATTTAGCAATTTCTTGCGATTGGATGATCCCTCGGGGTGACACCTGTTAACATGGTGGAGTGTACGTGCATTTTCTCCGAAATTGGTCGATTCGTTCTCCTTCTTGACATTCTAAAGCGAACGCCACCGGATGGATGCAGAAAAAAGTAATAACCTGGTATATATAATGTTCCTTTTTTATCATTTCGATGAATTCATCCCAAACTTGCGCTGAAATTGAATCAGATCGCAAGTTACACGCTCCATGATATCTAAAACCGACTCTTGCTCGTGTGATGATTTAATTGGCATAGGCGTCACTGGGCTTGCCAGCGTATTATCTTCTTCGTTGAGCGGTAACGTTGACGCGCTGCTCAGCGACGAGCATGTAGAATCCGACCTCGGCCGACCCTTGATAGACAGATCTTCCTGTAATTTTGTGATATACTCAAAAATCTGCTTGGCACGCTTATTCATGTCGGCGATCGACATTTTAGGATTAGGGTATTTAATGCGAGCGGGCACGGTATCATCTTGCGTCGGCAGGCCGTCTTCGTCCCAGTAGGATGCTGGCGCTGCCACCGGCGATAACGGATCATCTTGCGGCGTAGACGGCCGGGGCGATCCTTTGCTGTGGTGTGGTGTCTTTTTGCGGGGAGATGTGTTGACAGTTTTGCGGGACCTGGATGATGACTTTTTGTTGTTTGTGCGAGATGATGCAGGTGATGCGGGAACTTCCTCCGGAAGAGGTGACATGGTTTCGCCACTGCGAGAGCGCTCGTCAGCTTCGCTTGCAAGTTCGTCGGTTAGGATTGGATGATGATGATTTTCCTCGGCGGTCGAATCTTCGTCTGTTGCCCTGTGCCTCGTGGCACGCTGATTCCTGGTTGTCATGGGTGATTTTGGCAGATTGGCGGCTCTCCCGTTCGGTTTCCGTCGCTTGGAAGATCGACCCGCCGTCGCCGCGGCCGCCGATTCGTCCGTTGTCTTTGCTACAATGATTATTCCCTCAAATCAATTTCTCAGGTTTCAAATTATGCAAAATCCAGGTACATACTGCTGCTTGACGGCGCCATCCGTTTATGGTCTGTATGTCCGTTTGGATTATATCCACGTTTGTAACTGTTGTGGACAAAAGGAATGAGAGAAAAAAAAATTATTCTGCCGCCCCTTTCATTTGGCAATTCTAAACCCTACCGGCCGTGGCTCTTGTAAAGAATGTGATTGTCTGGTTGGCACTGGTCGCAGTAATACAGTTCTGGCATCTCTTGCTCTGTCAAACCAACACAGTCGCAGTGCTGCCAGACTTCGCACTTGTCGCATTGCACCATCAGCCCTACGTTGTCTGGATAATCGTATCAGTAAAATTGGTTCTTTTGGACAAAGCGTTATATCTTTTATATATTTCTCACGTTGTTCGCCGCAGAGACACCGGGTGATCGATAGGCCGTCCGAGCTGGCATCGTCGTCGTCTTCGTCGTCTTCTTCGTCGCCACCGTCTCTTCCATGCTCCTCCTCGTCCTCCTCGTCCTCCTCTTCTTCGTCTTCGTCTTCGGTGTCGCGATTGGGAACAGTGGCATTCTGTGGCTGCGCCAATGACCGGGTTGTGGGTTTCCTCAATGCCGCCGCCGTCTGTTTCCGTACACTACGACGAGCTGGTGCAGCTGCAACAAACAAGCGAGATCAGAAAACGCGGAGTGGCAAAAGCTTTGAGCGTGCAAAGGAAGCAGTAACTTACTCATTACGAAATGTTAAGGTAGTGGAGCGTGTGTAAAACGGAATGTCGAGGGGAGAAGGTTTGAACTAAAAAGGACCTGGAAATATATCTGGCTGCTGCTGTTATACACAAATCTCGGTACGGCAATGCGGCGGCGGACTTGACTGGCTTGCGCCTACGGAGCCGCTCCGATGATGATTGATCCAAGCACACAGCACAGTGGTGTTGGAAAATGATAGCTAAATGTATGTTGTCGCGCCATCCTGTATCATTTACACACACCTGCTTTGTTTGACATTTGAGTGGTGGTCTTGTGAGTCCTTGGTCATTGCCTATTTGGAAGCCCATTTCGTGCTACGCTTATCTCCTCCCCAACTACTGTACATCTCGTTGAAGCATTCAGAATCCGTAGCACTTTTTGTCCCTTCTGACACGCGAGTGCCTCACCATTTTGAACTTCGAATGAGCTATATTGACTGCGGTTTCGATTCATATTTACCAAATGGCATACCTTCTGCGGAAGGAAGCATAGCTATGCACAGTTCGGAGATGTAGTTGGGAATCGGCATGGCAGCAGCCGTGAGGCGGATGTCTCCGAGCACAGACGACATTACCTTTTGAATTTTACGGAGGTTTATCAATGTCAACTAGTTAGATACGAGTGCAGAGCTCTATGGTAACGTTAAGTCATCCTTGGGACATCGAGTCTGGCTGTTCTTTGTTATTGGTGCATCAGTAGTGAGTCATTCTCCTAATGTATTCAAAATATCCAAGCTTCCATTGTAACAAGATGCATGGTGAAAACTTCGATTAAATAAAGAGACTTCGATTATATTCAGTTTTTGGTTACAGTGCCTCGTGTTTGAATGGACCTATTCTACAATTCTTATTTGCTAAACCTTCGGAAACATATGATCACATCGATTCAAATACATAAAATACGACACAGATAAAGGTTTCACATCATTAGAAATACAATTACTACCACAATGCAATAATTTCCTGCTATGCAAACATCTATTCATTGATGGAATTGTATCTTGACACGGATCTCGCCATGCCCTGAAGGATATAATGGTAGCCACTGATCCTTGCTAGTCACACCTTGCTGCGGTTGGATCAACTCCCATAGATTCCATTGACAATGTCCAAGCTCAACCGAGGAACCGAAACGATTGTGGTCTTTAACCTTGAAATCAATGATCGTTGGTTTACTGGAAACACTGTATTGAAACGTTTCGTTCCTGGAAAAACAAGATAGTGAATATCATAAAGAAAAGCCTTGTATAGACCGGATTTGAATTGAGTTCTTTACCATTCAGGTGACAGCGTCTTCTTGACATATTTGGTCTTGTGCACTTGACTCTTGCCTATCCGGACGCGCACAAACGGGTCACTTGTGCCACTCTTGTCTACTCCACGCAAATTGCGTGCCTCTACAAGGCATATCGAGACATGGCCATCGACACCCGTTGTAGTCTCGTTGCCTCCGCCGCGAATTGTTTGGAAGGACATTATGCTGGATGCTTCCGATTGGGTGCGCTGATGGTGGCGCGACTGGTTATTCAGGTTTTGCAACGAGTCACTTCTTGGTCTTGTAATCGATAGCGACGGCTTTAGCTGAGAAGGCGCCGGAGGTGGAGTTTGCGGCGCTGGTTGAAGCATATTCCTAGGGCGCATGGCAGCTGCAGAATTCGGCGATAGTGTGTTACTTGAGGTTGGACTTGGCATGATACTAGTTGATGCAAGACGCGTGTCTCCAAGTACTGATGTGTGCGTCTTTTTGCGAATTAATAATTGTGGTTGCCACAGGAACCTGACTCGAATGTATCCAGTGACACCTGCTACACCGTCTAGCGGGATGTTTACTTGTTTTGCCACAAAACTTTCCACCATGTCACCGCGCAGAGTTATGCCTCCAGAGCCCAAAGGTACACGGCCGCCAAATCTGTTCCAGTCGAATACTTCCAGTCGGAAACTGGCAGTGACTCTGGATTGCTGACAACAAACAAGTTTAGCATTATTAATCGCACATTACAAAGTATATGCCTTGTATAAGAGGATACTTACAATGGGTACTGTAAATGTCTCATTTTTCCATACAGGATTGACGGTCTTCTTGATAGCTTCGCTCTTGTGCACTTCTGAACCGTTTACTGTAAAGATAACGTAAGGGTCGCTAGTGCCGGATTTATCGGCTGCCATCAGATTCTTTCCATCCAGTAACGTCACCGTTAGCTGTCCTTGGTTGTCCAGACTTTCGCTAGGATCTAGCGTAAAATTAATTAGGGGGGCAAAGTCGAAACTAAGCCTAATACGGCCATCCCCGCCAAGAGTGCCATGCAGCTCAAACCATTCGCCGTCGTCTTCAGCTTCCTGGTTTTCTTCGTCATCTTGCTCTTTATCTACTAGCGATTTGCTGCGACGCTTCCTTTGGATTTGTCGCACAATATCGCTGACCTTGCCGATCCAGAATCCTAACTTTTCGTCGCTCTTTTCCGTTGCATCTGCAGGCTTTACTTCTATAGCTACTCGTGAAAAATCGGCCTCTTTGACGAATGCATCAGATGTTTCATTAAATGTAAGCGTACGGCCCTTTAGCTTGGTCGTGGTAAATTGAGGTAGCAAAGAATCGACGATCAGAGCACAGTAAGCATGTTCTGCGTGTGGAAGTTTGACTTCATGTATCTTGACTGTCAGGATGCCAGAGTTGTATGCAAATAAGTCTACAAGATTGTCAGGTGTGCGCCGAATTGGGCAATCATGCAGATCACGTTCCGGAACTTCGCCCGAAGTTGGCAACGCTATCGAGGGATAAAATTCTGCAGAGTAGCGTAGCTCGCCTTTGGTCGTCTTGCGGTCTGAAGATCGAAGCGGAACCCATCTATATTGCGTTGTGAGAGGCAGGCACTTTGATATTGCCGTTTGTTATTGCTTACTCATCGATTTTGCGGCCGGTCGATTCATACCACTTTATCTTGTCCTCCTCTTCAGATTCGGATTCTTTGACACGCTGGCGTACGAGATCCTTCATAGACAAGACAGTGAAGCCCAAGCTTCTGTCTTTGCCTTTGGCCTCCCAATCCATGACTTCAAGGACAAGATCTTCCTTGTGTGAGTGGACAGGCACGTAAAGTGTCTCGCCCCATTCAGGATCCAAGTTATTGTCAACAACTTCAGTGCGCGCCCGAACTTGAGCTCCAGAGCGTACACGGACATACGGATCTGATTTGCTCGTAATACCTTCCACGTTACGAAGATCCTTGGCTCCCCAGCATACGAGTTTCACGACACCAACGGGAGGGTCTACACATGGATGTTAGTTTATAAACAATGAGGCATTTTTGCGGTTTTCTAAACTCACTGTATAATCCATGACCACCCATGGCTTCCGAAAGTCCTGTCATCACAATAGGTTTCCACTGAACGCTCAAACGAATGCGTCCTAGTAGCTGTGTACCATCCTCCATAGTAAGGTTCCACCATCCGTCGTTTGCTTCCATTTCTTGCATCATATCCACAAGATAGTATTTCCATACACCAATGATTGGATCCTCTGCAAAGCTGATGCTTTCTCTGACTTCGACTCGGATGTACACGGCCGTCTGGTCCAGTACGACGACCTCTCCCGGTCGCTCAAATTTGGGATTGGGATTGCGTTTGAATATCGGAGTCGTTATCCTCTCGGTACCGTTGATCAGGACACGAACATAGGAGCTGATTCTGGGAGATCCAAGGTTTCGGCACTCGTGTACTGTGAACCGGAGGATACCAGAATCTAAATTAACAAGTGTAAGTGTTAGCCAAGGCTTATTGCATTACTGTGTATGTATTATACTTACTTGATTCAGCCGGAGGTTCAATAGTGCCATCATCTCTTGGAACTGGCTTGGAGACAGGAAGATATCGCATGTCAACTTTTAGTCGGCCGAGAGGTTTTGCATTGTGACGGAGATCAAGTTCTCTATGTTTTGGAGGTGAATCACATGTAAAAGAGAGGGTAGTTAATGTATGAAAAGATACATACAATCCTTCCCGTGCATAGTTGTGCTCATCCTCCAGCTGCTTGAGTTCAAAATTAGCGCGACCAATTCGACGATCCTTTGATCCGCCCGTCTGGTTTCGAAGCTCCAAAGACAAAAGCGAGTTGAGGTTATTCAACATTAAAAAGTGCGTCTCGTTCCATCGAGGCTCGGTAGTGTTGTATTGCGTGCTTGTACGTCCAAGCTCCTGTGCCTTGTTGAGATAGAATCGAATGTAAGGGTTCACGGTGCCAGAGACTTCTCTAGAATCGAGGGCTGTTGCATAATAGACAGTAATTGCTAGAACTCCGTTTGCTTGGGCTATTGTTTTCTGCTTAATGGATACTTCGATTCCTTTAACCCGATGAGTGGTAAAGACTTACTGATATCCAATTCTCCAGAGAAGAATTTTTCGACATCAAAAGAGAACACATTGGGGTAATACATCATTGGTCCTAAAATAGCATGTACTTGATCGCGAACAAAGCTCTGAAGACCGGGTATCTAGATCATTAAGAGTGCATATGTTAATCTCATGAATCTGAAATAACCATGGGCATTTATGCTTACATTTGTTACATCGAATCCAAACGTCTCGCCACCAATGGGTTTTAGGACATAGTCAAACTTTGGTTTGCGCATAAAACATGCGTCCACCACCTTGATATGCGGGAAATTACTCATAAACTTGAGTTTGACACGCATCTCGCCCATGAAACTCATATCCTCCACGAGGACTGGTATTCCGGCGCCAACCATTCCTTTTCCAAGACGAATCGACAATACAACTTTTGGACTAACTGCCTTTGCGATTCGAGTTTTTGACATGTGCGTCGTATCTTCGGGCTTAAAGGTAACAGTCCAGTCCATGCACTAACAATTCACGTGAGCATCTAAGGCGACAAAGTGTAACTCCAGTAGGCCTACCACAGTGTCTGGTGCGGTCTCGTGGATCGTTTTGACATTCTCGACGCGGAATGGTTTAGATCCGAGCGTAAATGTAGTAAGTCGTACAGAATCCAAAAATCCGGGCAAGTAATCGACAAGATACGTGTCAATGTTTTCAATGACGTAGGCACTCAAAACTGGTTCAAAAATCAGCCAAAACTCTTGCAAAAAGCTGTTCAGCCATTCCACAGGCTCAACATCTTGCTCCAGAGACCTCGCTCTTATTAACTCTCGCTGGATATCGTCCCGTGCATGACGATCGAATCTATGCGTTGTTATTCTATTGAAAGTGACTAACAGGCACACGTGAGATATCTAGCGAGGTTATCCGAGTATTCCTGGACAAGATAACGTACGCACGAAGAGAAACCCGATACAAAATGTGACTATGCCACCACCGAGTTTGCCAAGCACCCAGAATGCAACGCCAATTAGGAAAACGGCACCTGCATGATTCCAGTCATCCTTGTACAACAAAGCGGAAACGGCCCGTTCTAATGCATCTTCCGCCTTCTTTTCTGACGCTGCAAGTTGGAAGGGACCTCCAGGATTTGGCTGGCTTGAGAGGGCCGTCCACCCAACTCGATACCATTCAGGAATACGTGATACTTGAGGAGCTTGCGGCGTGTAGAGCGTTCGAGGTGTTGCGGCGCTTGGCTTTCGGACGTGCTTTGTCTTGACAGGTTGAATAACTGGTTTCTTTTGAGCAGCAGAAAGCGCGTCCTTGATTTGGTTGACATCGCTCGTGCCGAGTTCGGTCTGGAGACCGGTTTGCTTGTTGCCTAAATTACGGAAGTCGGGTAGGACAATGTCGCTGTTAATTGCCTCTCGCTTGGCGGAAATGGACTCGTCAGGGTCAAAGGAATAGACAGCTGTATCAGCTTGCCGCTGAACTGCGTTTTCGGCGTTTGCCATTGCAACTTGCTCTTCAACCTTCTGACTTCCGTTTAGGCTGGCAGAAGTATCCTCGACATCCATATTTAGATTTTGGGATAAACGGAAGCTCGCGCCGCATTGACGTACACAGAGAGCTACTGCTTCTCCGACAACTATTGCAGATCTTGGCGGCTTGCACCTTTCAATCCATTGACAAAATAAGTTTGCTTTGTCAATCCATTGAAAACATTTCCCTTTAAGTTATTCGCGAAAATTACTCTGCAGCTATCGTTGCTATGTGATATATTATACAGGAGAATATAGGTATCATTGTATATGCAAACAATTACAATAGGGTGACGCTGACAAAGAGAGATTATTGAGCAATATGTACTACATAGAAATCGTAAAGTGCCGTCGTAAGCGACCATTGTTTAATGTTATCAAATCGTTGTTAATCTAGTCAATGACCTCCAGTTTGACACACTTCAGGTAAAAAATGGAAGTGTTGAGTCGTCAGGAACACGTCTATATGTTAAGATATTCGCTTTTTTATAGAATCTGTGATTGAACCATGTGTTCTCCTTCTGGATGCATAAACCATATCTTAGCTTTGAATAGCAGAATTGGCCGATATGATATCGTGCCTATGCAGCGCAATGTAGAACAGTCAACTACGTTGATAGATGAAAATCAAATGACAGCTAGGAAACAACGATCGATATTTAGAACCATCAGGAGTCCAGCACCTGGAGAATGCTTTGTGGTAGAAAACACACATTATACGATATGGATAAGCATAGTTGCACCTCCCAAACAGAGATCCTTCAGACTTCCGGAATTATTCACTTTCCCATACGAGCACTATTCCAAAGCATGCTCTTGACATTGTGAGCTGATGGACGACGCTCTTTGATCGACATAACAACCATATCATTTCAAATTGCAGGACAGATTTGGTAATATAGGGGACGAACACTTTGCATATATTTCCACATCGTATAAAGTGAGAAAAACACAAAGGAATTCGTAGCCGTTTAGATGTTGAGCTTGGTGTGGCGCCAGTTGCGACGCTTGGCGTTCCAACTACATTCGAGAATACCCTCAGTTACTATGCTACAGCGAAGTGAACATGTCTACATACCGGATCTTGGTGTCAGACTTCAAGCGGAACCAGTGGGGAAGAGGACGGTTCTGCTTCTGCTTCTTAGCGAGCTTGACCTTGGTACGGAAAGTCTTGTTGGAAGGCTAAATTGCGCAGAGCATGATGTTGATTAGTCGCTGGTCGTCTCCGAAATGATACCATCCATTCATCCATCCATCGACATCATCCATCAAGTGGTTTTCATATCCAAATCATCCACAATGGTAACCGTTCGTAAACGCGCTGTGCCCTCGCTCTAGTTCATGAACCTCAACCTACCATCACAACAAATTAGAGACAGAGGAGGTTTCATCGTATGGCATAGCACGGCACCAAACGTCCTCTCGGCGGAGTTTGTTGGAGCACTGATCTTGAACTGACGAATAAATCCTCCTGCCCCTGTTGTCCCATCCTGCCCTGATGCTATGCCAGCAACTTGCGAAAGAATGAATCCTGGCGTTTCCCATCCTACCAACTGCAGCTCTCTGTAAAGTCAAAATGTCCGGCAATCCAGTAGCTTTTTTCAAAACGAATTTGGTATTGACGACTATAGACAAGTTCCGAAAGCAGTTCGATCACGCTAAGAACGCGTATGTCGACTTCAACCTTGACATCGGCTGGGCTGCGGTCGCAACAACCGATACTCAAAGTCGCTACAAAAGAAAATGTTGCATCCATATTGTGTGCGAAAATGGAGACTGTCGGCTATATGGGCAGCAGCTTCGACCTAGTGTCTATGGCCGTCGCCTAGTCCATTACAACTGCCGCGCTGAAGTTTTTTACGTCCTTTCGGGCAACCGATGTGTGCTCCGTCATAATGGCATCCACAACCACAATGCCGATAAGCCGTACTTGACGAAGCACCTAAGCGAGGAAGAAAAAACGAAAATGTGAACGAATGCGTCAGAAAGGAACATGTTTCGTCTGCCAAGGCAGCTACAGTCGGGATTAACGCATTTGCCTGAAAGGCTGCTATATACATTGGATGCAATCGATCCAACGCATCACCTGTAATCAGAAGAATGGTGCTATCTACCAACCAGCTTGGAGAAGCAGCGAGGTAAACATGTCTTTCTATTACGATGAGAAACAAATGAGATCTAGTTCAATGTACGCTATAATAAGCTGGTGGTTCTGCTGTCTGAAGCAGACCTTCTCAGGAAAATAATATAAATTAGGCGATCATTTAGTTTTTTGAATAAAACGTAAAGCTATCCTTTATATTCCATTCCGATGCATATATTTTGTGTATAGATTTCAGATAGTGCGATTGCAGCTGAAGCTGCAAGAAGGAATGGAATCGACTATTTCGAGAGAGACAAAAACTAAAAAGCTAAAGACTAAAGGTTGGAAACTAAAGCAAATCCCATCATACACCGCTCCCCAAAGACCATGTCCTTTTCGACATGTTCATTTTCATTGTCAGAATCCTGGTTTACCGTACTAGTTTTGCATGTCCTTCCCTTCTAGGAATTCAGACCAGTCATGGCAACCAAAAGCAGTCGCCAACCAAGCAGAAACTTGCAAAAAAGAAAAGCTTCCCTCCCTGCTCCACGCGAGAATCGATTCTTTGACCGACAAAATGGACGCGCCTACGAGGAACGTCAACGAATTTGACGCTTTCGAGACTTTGCTACAATGTAACTACCTCGATTTTCCATATCGAATGATACCTTTGAACTGCCCCATGTCATAAAATTTGCCCAGCTTTCATATGATACAAGCTCATGAAAACAAAAAAATAAACAGGTATAAAAAGAATTTTCAGGACATCTTTTCAAGTGCCACGGTTTTCGGACCCTCTGGCTCATTGCGGTGGGTGAGCCAGGCTTTGCAACGAGGCTGGCCACCAGACTTGCACGGGGGATCCACTGGCATTACTCATCGTGAGAAAGGTGGCGAAGGGGTAAGGGCCAAGGGGACGGAAGTCCCAATTTTTTT